>NC_090938.1:441556123-441773787 GCF_040938575.1 Ambystoma mexicanum
GGGCAGTGCGATTTCCATTAGTGCCACACCTTGAAATGAATGAAGTTGTGGCAGTTACTTATCTATTTGGCATATCCACAATGAGGTAAATGAATAAAATGTGTGATCGGATGGCTCTCTGAGAAGCAGGGTGCCATTTCACATCAAAGGGAACATTAGGGACCTATTCATAAAGCTCCACACGAAGATAGCGGTGTACCTTCACTCCCGTTAAAGTTCTGAGGAAGAGAACAGCCAGCAAGGTCAACCACAAAGAAGAGGCCTTGGCTTAGAGACTAGGTGATGAGAGATGCTGATTGGCTGACAAGGCAGTTGTCTGACGCTGTTCCCTTGCACCTGGGGTTTGTAGCTAGCGTGCTACTAACGAGCCGAATGTCCAAGGTTGGTGCAAGCGTGCCAAACCAATCATAAGGGCCTATGTAATGGTAGATCATATAAGTTACATCCGCCAATCAGCTGCTATTTGTGCTGCTGTTTTCTGCCTTTTACGAAGTTAGAGGTAGTTCAGGCGTGCCTACTTGATGATGGGCATCCAATTATGTTACTAACCCATATATAAAAGTATATGAAGATGTGTCCCCTTAAACCATCCGTCCACCTGATAGGTTTGAATTATTTGCCACGTAGGATGACATCATAGCTGACGTACATTTGGGTAAAAGACTCTTTGCAGGACTCAAATGTTGTGAAGTGTGTGAGCTGCAATTGTTGTTCACCAGATTTCCCTGTTTTATTGGATTAATAATAAAACAGTACTTTGCGATATTTCTTGGGTTTGTCCAGTTTATTGGGCCCAAAGTTATTTTATGGCGATTCCATCCAGCTCATGATACGGTCCAAGTGCTCCAGCACACTTTCACCATTGCAAAAACAAAGGGGTGATGGCTGGAAGGTTTAGAATTAATCTTAAAATTCTGGCATTGCTCTGGGCAAACCTCCAGACCTAGTCATTAGTAAAAGGGAAAGACAATATGCAAATCAGGCTTGGTCCCACCCCAAAAGGGGCAGTGCAGCCCAAACTGCTTGGTCACATCCCTTCTGCACGATACCACAAGCATCCCCAAACATGTTTCGGCTTTCAACCAGGCAGCACCATTACTGAATACACTTTTTCATGAGGCAGCCTTACAGGGACAAATTACATCTCACGAGCCTGTGTTATTAAAAAATAAACTAGCTCATATTGGCTACACTGTTCTCTATTCTGGGTATCAGAGAACAAGTTAACAGGCCCTTTATCCATTGAAAACTAACCGCTGAAGTCAAAAATGTCTAGTTGAGTAATGCTTAGTCCACTGGCAGGCGTAAAGCGTAAGCAATTAATTCAAACCTCCAGTCTTTTCACATGTGTACATTGTAGAACTTTAAAGATGCATCAGGCCTCATCACGATTGTGGCAGTTCGGTAAAAAGTGGCGGTAATTCCACATTGCTGCCATTTTGACAGTACCACTGAATTCTGCGGCGGATTTACCATGCGTGGGTACCAAAAATGAAATATTTACCTGCCCTACCACCAGTTGTAATCCGTTGGTAAATTCACGGGACCGAGTGGAGGTAACAGTAAAACGAGTTTGGCAGTAGATTAGCAGATTCACTGCCGATTGATCACCATTTTTAAGGGATACAATGGGCACATTTAAAAAAAGAAATGCGGATTGCATTCAGGGGGAAGCCAACATAGCACAATCGTACCCACGTGCTGCTCAGTCCTCTGCCGGCAATTTTATACTTTTGCAAAACAGACTGCAAAATGAAAGATTAAAAAGATGCAAAATTGCTCTTACTCTTTAGCTTTACTCTCCGTTTTGTAAAAGATGTAAATGCCACCGTCAGATAAATCTTTTCACAGGGCATTTCCAAAGGATTCCTGTGAAACTGTTTGTGGCACACCTGTAGGAAAATCTGAAGAAAGCGGTTTTGAAGACGAGGAGGGGGTGGATTGCCCTTCCTGTCTCCCACTCCACCTACCAAGCATTTCTGAAATGACCTGGAGTGGTAAATCTATGCGTAAACCGACCTACACCTTGGTTTTAGACCTTGGTTTATCACTCCGGCCATAGAAACTGAGCCCTAACAAGTTCTTAACTGTTTTATATAACTTCGACCTTAATTTAAATGTTTCATTAATTGATTGCCTCTCAAAGGGACATGGGTTGTAATTTTAAACTTTTAATTTGCACTTACCTTTCAACTCTAAGATGCTCATTTTCTTAAAAATGGTAATTGCATACCGGGGACTACTACAGATGTTAACACTTAAATGCTGTTGGGCCACCTGCATGCAATTTTACACATTTACAAAATGGAGTGTTAAATTGCAGTGCATAAAGTAGCAAAATGGCCTTTACTTGTGCAAAAAAAGATGTAAATGTCACCTGCAAATAACACTTTACAATGGATTCCTGTGGAACACACCTGCTTTTAGCAACTGCTAATGGTGACAAATTGAACAGGAATTCACTTGTTTTCTGAGTACACTAACATCTCATGCACGTGTAAAAGGAAGTGCACTTGGAAGACGGAGGAGGAAAGCACGTTGAAACAAATTCTGCTTTGTGCCCTTAATTGGCCTTCAAAGGGAATGAAAATGTTCCTGGGCGGTACAGCATGGTGTAAAGGCTTTATGCGCTGTTTTTGCACCTTGCTTTTCCATTCCACCCCATGTAAAATGACCCCCTAAGTGTGTATAGTGATTACTTGCCATTCAGTCACAACTTGCTCATTGTCTTTCTGATCAGTGTGCACATTACTTGTATGTGTATAAGCAAACGTGTGCAAATCACATTGAGTAGCAGGTTTTGCATGTAGACAGCATTGTAGTAGTTGCTTTCATTGGGAAAAAACCTTTTCATGTTTAAGCATATTTAAGCCTTGTGCCTGTTTTGTAGCAGAAATTATTGGAGAGATGTAATTCCATGTTTTTGTTTATTATCTGAGAATTAAATGACAAAACAGCCTGCCTTCTTAAGCAGAGGTGTGGGGTGAGGTTCGTATGTTTGGAATTATGAAACTAAGGTTCTGCTGGTTTGCTAAACTAATTTGGATACCAGAGCTTGCCAAATCTACAAGCACACTAGCATTAGAGAGGATATTTTATGAAGGATGAGTACTATTTGCATGGTACTCAAACTTGCTGGTGAGTTTGGGGATATTTGAAACTTTTATTTGACATTTACTACAAGCAAACCGTGTTTGCAGTAAATGGCAAACAGGTTACACTGTGCATGGCTGGCCTTGGGTGGCAGCATGGATACATCAGACATAAGTGTATGATGCAACATGATGTGAATGTAAAATATCAAATATTGTAAATTATTACCCCTGTAATGTAATGAACATATGTCACATGACTACATTAATTGTTGATGTGAATGAATACTGTCATAAGTGAATTAGCAACTTATGCCTTTAGTTGGTGAGATCTACTTAGTAATATATAAGATTAATCGCTGCCCGTTCACAAATTATTTGTCTTGGCTAAAATAGAATTAAGACCACCAGGAACCCACCCTGTCGGGTGGGTTCCTGGTGGTCTTAATTCTATTTTCTATTTGAAAGCACATTTGGCCAGTAAAATGGATATAAATTGCCAGCCTCATGCAACAATAGGGAGCTCATTTTGTTAAGTTCCCGGAATGCAAAGAGAGGAGTTAAAACCAGGCATAAAGGTGTTAAGCCTGGCTGAAGACATCTTTTTGCTCATTGGAATTCTTGTTGGTTTTGGAAGGGGCGCAGAGTGGGATTAATCTTTCTGACTCCCTTCCCGCTCCACCTGCCAAAACAAATGCATGTTCATGCTGCCAAAAAAACATTGGCTTCCTTTGGAATTTGCATACAGGAGGCAGATTCGGTAGTAATCCAATGTAAATGTCTCCTGCCGTGCATAAATGGCAGGAGACATGTATACTTCTTTGCACTACAATGGTCATAAATGGACCTCTGAGACATTGAACTGGTCTACTTTGCCTCAAGGAAAACAGTCCACACTATTTCCCCTTAGGCCAGTGCGAGCCTGGGGTATCATACAAAAATGTCGCCCTCATTTGTGCGCCACCGCAGTCACTGTGACTTTGGAGGCGCACAAAATGAGGGTGACATTTACTGCGCCGAAGCAGAGCGGGGGTTGCGGGCGTGTCCCCCGCTCTTCCTGGGTGCAGTAATGGGTGTCAGGGGTTGCGGGGGTGTCCCCCGCTTACCATTTCGGAAAGCGCGGTACACGTAAAAAAAAAAAAGAAAAATAAAGAAAAGCACCCTGTGGTGTCAGCTCCAACCCACGTTAGTGGGAAGAGCTGACACCGCAGGGATCACAGAGTGTGGGCGGCACACGCAGAAGTGTGCTGCCCTAAAGGTAAGTGGGGTGGCGGGTTGGGAGGGGTAATGCAGGCCAGGGGAAGCGGGCACAGTGATCCATGTGATCACTGCGCCGCGCCGTTACTGCCGTCGGCATTTTCGGCGTCGCAGTTGCGGGCAGCGCAGCGATCACATAGATCCCGAGCCTGGCAATGTGTAGTGCCAGATCCTGTAAATAATGTTAAAGGCAGCTCCCTAAGCACAATCACAACTGACTCTTGAATGCTCGGTTCAATGAGTGGCTAGTTTCAGAATACTTTTGCACGAACTGCGTATCTCTTGAAAGGTTAAAAAACACAGCATTACACGACTTGTGACAACTCGGCAACCAGGGCAGAGTTTTGAATTGGAAAACAGCACTAAATCCCCACAAATTATAGAAAAGTGTGCTCCTATTTATTAATTCAAAACGTATTTGTTTCATCTTTAACATAACCCAACATTTATAATGTAAGCCATTTTAGAGCAGGAGGGCAGGGAATTATAACATTACTGCAACCCCAGAACTGCGACTGCTGAAAATGCAGCCTTTATTTTTTTTTACCCCCTTTACACCACATATATATAGGAGGGGGCTTAGTATTTAACACAAGAAGGAGGGGCTGAGGGAGTCTACCCCCGCATATAGATGTGGTGTAAAAGGGGTTGAAATAAAAAAGGTTGTAATTTTCGAAGTCGCAGTAATGGGGGTTGCAGAATTGACATAGATTCGAAGGGCAGTACCTCTCCTGCACCTACAAGCACAATGTTTCAGGGGAATCCCCACATCCACCCCTTAAAATCACCCAAACATTTGGGACACAATAACCCAAATGGACTAGGTTGACATGCCAGTAGTGCCGCAATAGCTTTTAGTCATCAGAGTTTCACTTTCATCAACAAGCATTTTCGCCAAATATTAAAATCAAAGGACCACCGTGTGGTGGGATTTTGACAGCATTATAAATATTATCTTCACCTACTCGTCATTTGCCTTCTAGCTAGCATCTTTCCCTCACGTCTAACCTGCCTCTACCCCTCACTTTCTCTGCCTCCACTCCAGCACTTTCCCCATCATTGTCACATCCCGAGCACAGCTGGCCATACCACCTACCTGCACTTAAAAATGCCAATGTTCATTGTCCTTAATCTATGTTTGTCCACTTATGTATTGTCCCTGGTGACTGTTGCAGCATTTGCTCCCCTCCACAATCTGGTCAGAATGTCGCTCATACTCCCCCCATTGAAAGACGCTCGCTGCTTCCTGTCAAATCTGATTTCGTATCTATTGTATGTTCTTTTGCGATCAAAAGCGCATTGTTCCTCTCGTTATTTTTTTATTTATTTGCATTTTTAAAGAGCTCACACAGCCTGCAGGCATCGAGGCGCTGTTACGGGAATTGCTGTTATGGGAATTGCTTGTTTTTGAGTTAGGTAATAGTTTTTTTTGTCTTAGTTGCGTATTTATAACGCGCTTAGACACCCAGAGGTTTCTTAGCGTGGACCCGTGGATCGAATCTGTGTTGCTTCGTGTCGTCTTGCTTGCAAGGTGCGCAGGTTGCCGCTGATCTATCCTCCCGGGACGATTTACATAAATAAATAGAACAATACAAAATTAAAATAAATAATATTGATCAGATGCATGCTCAATCAGTATAGTGGAAAACAACAAAAGTATTGGAAGTATCAATCTCATGAAGAATAGTAAATAATATTGCCTGCAGAAATAGTACCAAAAACAACTGGTGATGGTAAAAGATTAGTGAGTAATTTATTTTTAAGGGTACACCAGCACCTGGTCAATCCTTGCAAGTGCTGTGTCCGAGTCTTCACTGCAGCACCGAAGTTATTCAATCCATCCCCTGTTCAGTCGAGGTTCTAAATGTCGAAAGCCAATCATGCTTAGCGGGATCCTTGTTGGGTGTGTCCAGGATGAAAGACGAGGGGGGTAGGATTCTGAGGGTTCCGTGGCTGGCTGCACTCTTCCACTGACTGACTCAATCTCCTTGCTATACTTGAAAGTGATATTTGCACGTATTGTTCTGTTTTAATTACCTTCTCACCAACACATCATGGCACGATTTTGGCCCCATTTTTTCTCAAACCCATGCCCGATACAGTCTTGCAAGATGTTATCTATCATTTTGCCACTGGGTGTCTCCTTGTCCTTTAACAGAGGTCGAAGAACCTACAACCGCATACCCTCACTGAAACACACATAGATGCATTGTTTTTAGGTCCGTAGGCATTCAGGTGCACGTCATGCAACATAACCTGTGTAGGCCAGAGGTCAGAGCACTTGGTTAGTCAGCTAATAAATCACCTGGGAGCCATGGTTCAGTTCCAGTGAACCCACCAATCAACTGGGAAATAGAGTTTGATCCTCACCACCAGCATTTCTTTTCCCAGCATAAAATAGACACTACTGAGCGTATTTTGTTTTTATTTATGGGCTGTTTTGTTTTGGTCACATCAATTTAGAAGTCCTACCCATATGAAGTAATCTCAAACTGTAATTAATTGTGTTTTTTTAAATATCTAAATCCTTTTCCGCACAGACTTATTTTATGGAGCTCTGTGAGGAACCAGAAAGTGTCTCACCCACTGGTCCCCAGGGATCTGTCATCCTGGTTGCCAGGACGCAGCCATCGCTTTTGGAGCCAGTTTCTGGGGGTGGACCAGTGCGGGTAGATCACTTGGGTGAGGGGTCTTCGTAGAGTGGTAGTGGGACACCGGATGGTGAAACACGGTGTCCCCTTCCCTGTAACACCTTTACCCCATCCTACTGTGAAATTGTATTTTCTATAATACTGCCTGATAGTAAATATTGGCCTAAGCACATTTGCATTGCACTCTTATATTGCATTGAATGAACCTGAAACAGGCTGACTACGTCGCCATTTGGAGTTGTCCACCATTTTGATCGCCTCCTGCTTTCTGTTCCATGTTCAGACCTTGTGTTGTCGGCTTCAACAATGCAAGATGAATTTTGTGCTGCTTTATGATGTTAACTTAGATAGGAATGTTGAAGCTGGTAAGGTGGATTGTTTATCCTGCACTGAAGAACCTTGAAGCTACACAAAAGCAGTACTAATCCGTAATTTCGATGCCATCTGTCCCAACAGTGCCTTCCCTGTTCAAACAGTAAAGTAGAATAATGAATAGCTGAACGTGCTTTTCTGCAGAAATCCTTATTTTTACCTCCTTGGAACTAACTGACTTTAAGGTCAAGAAGAACTGGTAGACACATATAAGCGAGTAAAATGAGGAATGTTACCTTGTGTCTTATATTTGGAAAACATGTGAATTATTTGATGGAAAACAGAAACTATGCAATGATGTTTAAATATGAATTAGTTATGTAGTTAGTTCACGAACCCTAGGTTATGTATTATATGAAGAGGGGCTGGACGATGTGTCCAAGGCTGTGAAGAATTTGTATAAATATGTATACTTGTGGAATGTTCAGGAGTCTCTCATCTCATAGTGCCTGCTTGCACACATTGTGGGGTGTTGAGAACCAAGTGACCACTTGCTAATAAATACAATTGTAACTTTGATCTCGTGACTGGTGTATTTCTATTATGTGGTAGTAAGCCTTTATATTTTTAATCTTTCAGATGGCGCCTGAATGGGGACCCTCAGGATTGATGCCACATTGCTTGGAGGAAGACGAGGCGACCGTACTGGGATTGGAGGGTGACGGGTGCCCTCCAAAGGGAGACGCGATTCCTCCGCAGTACTGAACACCCGATCCCTGGACGGTGGGCAGCGTTTAGAGGGCATCACGACGGGGGTCCCGATGTCGAGGCTTGTTTGACGAAAGCACGAGCCACGACGATTGATGTCCATTTGGACCTTTGTTGGTTGAAATCAGGTGAGTCATGCCCCGATTCATAAAAGTCCTGATATTTGTTTGGTTGTAAGTGTTTTGTTTTCAAATACAAACGTCACCAGGTAAGATTGTGATTTAACTATGCCTGGGAAATTGTCATCCTGCTTCGCGGTATTTTCCCGCAGGGAAAGGCATTCTTTGAAACATGGCCAACCGACGTCACCCGAAGGGTCGCCGGCTTATCAAATGTATTGTAAGTACGGCCTGGGAGATATCGTATTTAATGCTATTTGGCACAGACAGACCAGACATGTTCCCAAGCTTCACTGGCCAGATTATGGTAGTTTTGAAATTGCCCGTTTAGAGCATTTGGAATCTGTATTGTTGAGAAAAAAGGCTAGGCCTGCAGCATTTGACGCTGTTAGAGATTGGAGGAAGGAAGCTATGCAGCGACCCAAAAGTATAGAAAAACATGTGGGTAGACACATGACAAATGCTGAGAAAGCAGTGTTGCATGAACAGTCAGAATCCATTAGAGGTATAGATAGGGCTTTCCAACTAGAAATGCAAAAGATATATCCCTCTCAGGAATTGCTTGCATCAGACTAGTTAATTAATATATCATTGAATTAGTGTAGAACTGATTCAACTGCACCGCCTCTGTATTTGCCTCCTCCCGTTGTTGTGCCTCTCCCTCCCGTTGTTGTTCCTCTCCCTGCACCTGCACCCGTGCCAACAGTTGTCATTCCCATAGTTCTGTATGTACCGACAGCAGTATTTTCTCTGCTGCCTACTGAACAAGATTTGTATGAACTTTCTTTGCCAGGTGGTTCTGCTCCACCTGTAGTGGTTGACCGGGTGGGAGCTGATTCAAGAATAGTGAATCGTAGCCCAATAACTAAAGACAGAAAGAAAGAATTGTATACGTGGGCTGAGAAGTACATAGAAGAGGGTGATGAATAGTCTGCTTTGGTTGTGATTTCTGACCAAGGGGGTATTCCTGAACCGAATATTTTGATAGAACGGATGGGACCGTATTTAGTTGATATATGGAGTGATTTAACAGACATGAATGTCCCACAGGGGTTGCAGGATTTGAATGTCCTTGCCCGCTCAAGGGACACTGCGGCAATGGTATATGAGCATGTAGCGACGGTATTTGAGTTTAAAAGGGAGCTAGATCAGTTGCAGAAAGATGAGATGGATGAAAATGGACGGCAGGCTTCATATGTGCAGAAGCAATTTCTTCCTCCATTGAAACGAATGAGTGAAGAAATGCGCTTTCGCACAAGAGATGCTCTTAGATGGATTTCGGATGTTTCAATTTCTCCCATTGAAGTGCATGACATGTTTAGTCAGTATGCTCCGGCAATGCAAAGGGAGGTGTTACAGGTGATGGTTGAGTATTTACAGGATGAATGTATGAAGAAAAAGGTATGTTGTCCCGCAGATTTGATGGTTATTTATAAAAGAGCATTCTCACCCGATACTGCATTGACTTCTTTGACACTTGTTTTGGCCTTACTGCTTAATAGATGTTCAGATTTGACTTCTTTACAATAAGGGAGGTTCCTGCCACATTTGTTCCAAAAGTAGAGATTCCTGCTGATGCCGGAGCAGGAACACCTGCCGCCACTATTGCAGCACATTATATCTCACAATTTGTCCATGTCCCATTTTCTAGAGAAGAAGTGAATACCGTTAAGCAATCAATTCCAGATATTAGGAAGAATCAAACAGGATTTTAAAAAGAAATAGAATCTGTCTTGCATTCGTCGGTTTTCACGCTGGGTGATACATGGGATGCCTTAGTACAAGCAGATGGGGAAAGGAAAGCCAGCGAGAAACCACCACAGGTGATACTGATGTTGCCAGATAGAATAGTGACTAAGTTAAAAACTCTGGTACCCGAAAAGAGAATTATATGGGATAAGCTTACAGCTTGCATGCAAGGGAAGTCAGAGGGTACAACAGAGTATTTCTAACAGGTTTGAGCAAGTATTTTCAGATTTTAGTGGTCAAGATTTAAGTACATAGCCAGGAAAGAGGTTGTTTGTTGACAAGTTTGTGTGTGGGTTGTTGCCTGAAATACAATCACAGATTATGACTTCTGAGACTGCATGGCAAGCGAAATCACAATCCGAAGTGTTACATATGGCCCAGTATTATGAAAACAGGGTTAATACAGAGAAGGAGAAGGTGGAAAAGAAGAAGGGAGACTTGAAGACTAGAGTGTTATTGCGGCAAATAACTAGAGGAACTAGAGGTGGGAATAGACAGTCTAGAGGCAAATGTACACCACAGGGTGGCGCACAACTGGGTCCCGTGCATATAAACCAATGTGCATATTGTAGACAAGAGGGTAATTGGCGAGCACAATGCCCGTTCCTTCAGCAGAGATCGAATAGCACGTATGGCGCCATGGGTAGATGATCCAGAGGCCGTCGTGGGATGGGGAGACCTGGTAGAAATCAGTTTGCACAGAACAAACAAGCACCACCACAAGATAATCAGCAACAGAATGTCAATAGTGGGAATATTTTTGATAATCCTTCGAATGCCTATTTTTCTGAAGATTTTATATCTGACGATATACTGTTCCATTAGGACAGCCCTAAACATGGTCTGGAACCAATACCTATTCCCATCGATCAGAAAGGGCCCTTCGTTGAAATGAAGGTAGGGAATAGGGAGAATCTCTTCTTGATAGATACAGGAACACAGAAGTGTTCTATTGATCATCTGCGGGTTCCAGATATTCCACTGTCAGGGCAAAGCAACATTTCTGTAGGGTTCTCTGGTACGCCAATGGTTAGTCCGGTCTCTCGGCCGGTACCAATTTCACTGGGACCATTCACTGATTTTTGTCCATTTCTATTGATGACAAATTGTGGCGAAAACTTGCTGGGATTGAATTTGTTGAAGAAATTGAATGCTGTGAACTACTGTTCTCCGGATGGAGTGTACTTGACGATTTCGCCCCAACAAACGTCCGTTCCACAGTTTTTGTCTATGCCTCTACCAACTGAATTAAATAAGGTTCCCACATGTTTATGGGCAGTGAATAATAATGACGTTGGAATTTCACAGATTGAGCGAGTTAAAATTGTTTTGAAACCAGGTGTTAAATTACCACGTATCCCACAGTATAAGATTTCGGTCGAAGGCGAACAGGCCTTGAAAAGTATTGTTTCAGATTTCATACACCGAGGTGTGATTGAAGAAATTGCGGGGAGCATGCGTAATAGCCCAATTTGGCCAGTTTACAAGAAAAGGGATACTGCGCTTCTTTTCCCTTTCATTATTGATTTGTGCGCAATTAATAAGGTGGTTGCTCCACAGTTCCCAATTGTGCCCGATGTCACCACTATTCTGACTATGATTCCAGCCACGGCTACATATTATAGTGTTGTGGATTTGAAAAACGCTTTCTTTAGTATTTCTGTGCATGTTGACAGCAGATATTTGTTCACGTTCACCCTAGGGGGACGCTCGTTCATGTTTACTCGTGTCCCCTAAGGATACACTGAGAGTCCAAGTATTTACAGTAGAGCATTAAAAGAACAGCTTAATATGCTTGAATTGCCTTCCACGTGCATGTTGCTGCAATACGTAGACAATCTACTTCTAGCTGCTGATTATGAAGATGCTTGCAAGGAGGGCACCGTGTTGCTGCTCATCCATTTAACGGAACATGGGCATAAGGCTTTGTTGAAGAAATGTCAGTATTGTCGACAGGACGTCGCCTATCTGGGCTATCTCCTGTCGAAGGAGGGGAGAAGGCTGACACCTGAACGGATACAAAGCATCTCTGATATGTCTGTTCCAAATCCACAGAAGGAGGTCAGAGCTTTAATTGGCATGGCATCATATTCTAGACCAGTGGTCTTCAAACTTTTTTGGCCAGGGCCCCCCTGAGCAAAATTTGGGCAGGTCGGGACCCCCCAGAAATGCCAAATGGACAGTATATATTGCGCGCCATCACCTGCTCCCATCAAAGTCGCTGGGCTCCCTCATCCCACTCCTACCCAGTCGCTGGTCTCTCCCCACCCCATCACACACCCAGGGCTCTCCCCACTCTGCTCCCATCACTATCCCATGGTTCCCGCCCATTGTGATCCCACCATAGTCCCTCGGTTCCCCCATCCCGTTCCCAACACAGTCTGAGGGCCAGTGGCGGCTGGTGAATCTTTTTTAAGTGGAGGGGCATTAAGGGGAGGTTCGGGGGGGTTTCCCCCTGTGAATTTTTTTTTAAATAATAGGTTAAAATGTTGCATTGTAGAGCATACTTTTAACAAAAAATGGGTAAATAGCCAAACAGTTTGCAATTGTTGCTGGGAGTCCAGGGGGCAGGCATTGATATTTTATTTCTATCGCGCTCGTACACAAGTGTTTCAGAGCGTGACAAGGCAAGGGAGGGGAACAGAGGAGAATAAAACAGCGATCTTACTAGGCCCAGTGACATTGAGAACGCGCAAGTGTGAGGGGAAAAGTGCATGGAAGGGGGGAGAAGTGGAAAGTGCGAAGCAGAGGAGAAACAGATAAATAACAATAAATAAATAATAAAGGCAACAAACAGTGGTAGTGCAGCCAGCAATTTGCAAGTGCTACGTTTAAGGCAGCAGACAGGGTAGGTCTGATAAGTGCAGGAAGAAAGATGGTTCTCCTCAAGTTTTAGAGTGGCAGGGCGCTGTTCCAGAGGGAGGCCCCAGCCGAAGACGGAGATCTACCCCCAGCTCGTTTCTTTGATAAATGACTGACCCTGAGGGAGTTGGAGGTAGAGGAGTGAAGAGCTCGAGAGGGGAGGTATTTGCGGAGGAATAGCTGAAGGTATTTTGGACCGAGGCCCCAGAAAGCCTTGTGGACAAGGCAGAGGGTTTTGAATGATAGATGTCCGGTAAAAAGATACCATCCCTGTCCCCTGGGCCCCACTGGTCCTAACACAATGAACATGATTATGTGTATATGCAAGGCGCTGCACATTCATACAGCAATCACTCTATCATTCACATGAGCATCCATCACCATACACTCACTCATAACGCATCCATACACATGTTTAAATAAAAACAATGAACATAAACGTACCTTCTGCATTGGCCTGTGTGTGGGTGCTGCTCCAGCTGCTCTGTCCGTATGTGCGAGGAGGCGCAGGAGCTCCCCCTCGGACATACAGACATGCAGTGCCCCAGCCAGCATTTCCAATGAGCTATGCAATGCTGGCGAAGCAAAACGCCCCAGCACTTGCATGGCTCAGTGAGCATGTGCGGCTGGGGAACTAAACTGAACTGTCAAAGGGAAACAGTGTTTCCCTTTGACAGTTCAGCCAGCCCAGGAGCACTCCATTAGCTGGATAAAGCAGCTGAGGGAGTGCTCACTGTTTCACTGGGCTGGCTCCTTAGCTCCTCCATAATGGGTGAGGGGCCACTATGCAGTTAGTAATGTTGACCATTGTTGCTGAATATATAACAATTTACTTACATTTTAACACAAAGCACCCCTTTGGGTACTATTGAAACAGTGGGCTTCATAACTACTCTGGCGGTAGCTGTGCCGGTAAAACCGGCACGGCTGCCACTGGAGTTGCATCCGGGTCTGGCACCCGCGAATGGGCAATTACTAGGTCATGCCGAGTTAGGCGGACATGATAATTGCCCTTTCGAAGGTGCCGGTAGATCCCCATTCCCATTTTAGCCCCAAATGGCTCAAATGGGAAGGGGGAGCTCGGATGCACCGGCACCGTTAATAACGGTGCTGGTGCATCCGACGAGCTGAGGTCAGACCTGGCGGGGGCTGTCAAGCACCCACGAGCACAACTCTTACTATGGCGGAACGGTAGCAACGGTGCCGGTAGCTTACCAGCACCGTTGTTACTGGTCCGCCATAGTAGTAATGAGGCCCAGTCTGTGACTAAAGGAATGAATATCCATTTACAACTGCGGGCCACTTTTTCATTGTTGCCTGAGACAGTTTCATGCTTCAGCCCGCCCATGTGGGCCACCCCTGCCCATTTCTTCCAATCTAAAAAAAAAAAAAAAAAAAAAAAAAAATCTTTTTTCATGCTGAGCTCTCAGGGCCCCCTGGGATGCACCCGCGGACCCCTAGGGGGTCGCGACCCACAGTTTGAATACCACTGTTCTAGACAGTGGATTCCGAATTTTTCTCTGTTGATAAAATCTATGTTGGCACTGACAAAGAAGGACATTTCTTTGCCTTTACCGTCGAACATGGATTGCCAGAACGCTTTTGATTTGCTTAGGGTTGGGTTGTGTTCAGCACCAGTTTTGGGCACACCAAATTATGAAAAGGGCTTTGTTTTGTATGTGCATAAACATGACGGGTGTGCGCTGGCTGTTTTGACACAGGAACATTGGGGCAAAAATAGGCACTGCGGCTATTTTTCCTCCACGTTATACCCTGTTGCATGCGCTTTGCCAAGATGTTTGAGAGCTGTAGCTGCTGCTGCTGCATCCGTGAAATAAAGTGAGGGCATGGTTTTAGGTCACTCTTTAACCGTGATGGTACCCCACTCTGTAGACATTCTATTAAACAGAACGCAGACTCAACATCTCACATCAGCTTGACTAACAAGGTAGGAGCTGATTCGATTTGCTGCGCATATCCAAATTAAGAGATGTTGTTCATTGAATCCGGCTGAACTATTGCCTTCTCCACAAGAGACTGGCTCACATTGACAAGATATCACATTATTGCCTTCATGGTACAGATCAAGAAAGCAAGGGCAGAATTGATTTAAATGTTACACAGAGTCCATAAGGGGAGCTATTTTGTGATGGCTCCTGTTTTAAGCTACCGGATGGTACATCCACCGCTGCTTATGCAATAGCCACATTAAATACTGTTGTAGAGAGCAAACGAATTCCGCATAATTCTTCACAAGCTGCAGAGATTATTACATTAACTAGAGCTTGTGAAATTTCTGAAGGGCCTAGTGTAAATATATATACAGATAGCCAGTATGCATTCGGGGTGGTTCATAATTTTGGCCGACTATGGGCTGAGAGGGGATTCTTGGCATCACATGGAACAAAAATTCAACATGGCTCTCTGATAGTCCGGTTGCTATCAGCACTTGCGCTTCCTAACCAACTAGTAATAATGAAGTGCGCTGCACACCAGAAAGTGACGAATGATGTATGTAAAGGAACACTTTTGCTGACAGAATAGCCAAACAGACTGCTACTGATCTGCACTCGAAAATGTGTGTGCTCAATTCAGCAAGATGGGTTGCTGATACTTGCATGATGTAGGCAGGGATTAGCAGTGTAAAAGAGATTCAGGCTGGAGCTACCCCAGAAGAAATCAAACAGTGAGCTGAGGGTCCAGTTGGTCTAGATGATGAGGATTGTTGGGTGGACAATGAGAAACAGAGATGAATACTGCTCAACGCCTATGTTACTGCTATGGTCATCATGCCTCATGGCCCAACACACATATGTGCTAAAAATATTTGTCAACAGTTAGATCCCGTCTGGCATAATCCGAATATCCAGAAAGCTGCTGAACGCTTGTTTCAGAGTTGTATGATATGTTTACACCATAACATTGGAAAGGGAACACCAACACCAAAGGGTAGTTATTTTGAAAAATAAACTTGCTAAACTATGTGCACACAGCAATCTGAAATGGCCTGACGCTTTACCAATAGCCTTGCTATCGATGCAGACGACCGCACAGTCAAAGACAGGGCTCTCCCCTATGAGATTGTCATGGGGAGACCAGCCAATGTATGGAATGCACCGAGACCAAAACAATTGAGGGACATCGAATATCTGCTTTTGTCTGATTATTGTGATCAGTTGACTCAAAACTTGCGTTTGATTCACTAACAGGTATGAGCAGCCCTGCCTGTAAAATATGAGGGTCCAGGTCACCAACTCCAACCCGGCAAGTGGTTCTTGGTGTAAAATGTTGAGAGGGGCACCTGCCTTGCACCTAGCTGTAAGGGGACCTACCAGATCCTTTTGGCTATGCAAACAGCTGTACGAGTAAATGGCAAGCAAAACTGGATCCACGTGATGCATGTGAAAAGAATTCCTCTTTCTTTGCCCTATGACAAATGGGATGAGAAGGAAATTGATGATCCTGACGCTCCAAGTGAGCCAGCTCTGATCAATACCAAGGAGATTGAGTGTGCTACAAAATTGCTTCCTGAGACAAGGGGACCTGGGGAGACTGCAGCTTCTTCTTCATTTTCTTTTTCATCATCGACCAATGTTGCTTCTTCATCCTTTTCAGAGAGCGATGACATGTTGTTTTCTGACCATACTGTACCTGGAGTTTCAAGGTACAACTTGCAACCACGAAACAGGATTTAGATTTAGGGCTTGACATTACGTTGATGTAATAGAATAGGAAAGTGTGGCTAGGATTCTGTGCCCACAAGAAACTCACAAGAAACCAACTTTGACCCAGCCCCTTGTCATTCCTCATCTGCATACGATAAGAGACAGGGACCGTCAAAGTTACCTTCAAGCAAGATTGGCCACGTGGTGAAGTGCCACCAACGGATGAACTGAAAAGAAAAAGCCTAACAGTGAGGCTTCTTGATGGACACTGAGAAACTATGCCGTGTTTGGGGCCACTCGTACTAATGATGACATTGACCATTTTCCTGACAATAGGCCTGTCCATCAAAGGCCATGGTCCCCTAAAACCAAATGGATACTGATCACAATAACAGCTTGTATTGTAATTACATTGACACTCGGATTTTGGTATTTGAAAAGTATGTGTCCACTTGATATTCTATCGCCGACTGCAAGTTTATCTACCATGTCTCCACCATATGTGCATTTGCATACTCTTGGTCCTCAGGAGCTCCAACATAGAGGGGGTTATCATAACAACACCCTCTTGATGATTATGAACGCCACACATGCCATTTTGAATAAGACAGACTGCTAGGTTGGCACATGGTTCTGGGACCTGTTACGAACTTGGGGATGGAAAATGTTTGCAGTTCTGATGGTGATCCTTGGCAGGGTACTATTTTGTTGTTGTTGCATACAGTGTCTTCATGTAATTTGTTCCATCATAGGGGGTAGCTGTGATCAAGCGTTTGGTAAACTAGAACCTAAGACACAAATGCCAGGAAACGTTAATAATGCCTTGGTAATGCAGGATGTCACCATGAAGGAATTCATGGCGATCAATGGCTATGAGGATAGCGATTCAGGATGTTCTGATGATGATACATGCTCTTCGGATGATGCTAATGTTTGCATAATGCTCTTGGTTTAGGCCAAAACGAGGGTTTGTGAAAATGTATTTTCTATAATACCGCCTGATAGTAAATATTGGCTTAGGCACATTCGCATTGCACTGTAATATCGCATTGAATGAATCCGAAACAGGCTGACTACGCCACCATTTTGAGTTGTCCACCATTTTGATCGCCTCCTGCTTTCTGTTCCATGTTCAGAACTTGTGGTTTCGGCTTCAACAGAGCAAGATGAACTTTGTGCTGCTTTATGATGTTAACATAGATAAGAATGTGAAGCTGCTAAGGTGGATTTTTTTATCCTGCATTGAAGAACCTTGAAGCTAAACAAAAGCTGTACTAATCAGTAATTTAGATGCCATCTGTCCAAACAGTGCCTTCTCTGTTCAAACAGTAAAGTAGAATAATGAATAGCTGAACGTGCTTTTCTGCAGAAATCCTTGTTTTTCCCTCCTTGGAACTAACTGACTTTAAGCTCAAGAACAAATGGTAGATAAATATAAGTGAGTACAATGAGGAATGTTACCTTGTGTCTTGAATTGTTTGATGGAAAACAGAAAACTATGCAATGATGTTTAAATATGAATTAGTTAAGTAGTAAGTTCACAAACCCTAGGTTCTGTATTATATGAAGAGGGGCTGGACAATGTGTCCAAGGCTGTGAAGAATTTGTATAAATATGTATAATTGTGGAATGTTCAGGAGTCTCTCATCTCACAGTGTCTGCTTGCACACATTGTGGGGTGTTGAGAACCAAGTGGCCACTTGCTAATAAATACAATTGTAACTTTGACCTCTGGACTGGCATATTTCTATTATGTGGTAGTAAGCCTTGATATTTTTAATCTTTCACTACCAGGTAGGAAAATTAGGAACTCAACCCCTACTCCCCCTTTCCCAACATAAACACTTTCTTATAACAGCTCACTGTGAGAGGAAACGGACTACCACCCGAGCCGTAAACCTGACGTGTCCCAATACAATGGCCAGGCAGGGTCAGGCAATTACTGACCACCACGCACACCTGAATTCCATTACATTTCCCCAAATGGATAAAAGGCAGAGCACGAGAGCACAAAGAGCACCTAAACACTTGGGTTTTTTACCTACAGCGGTTTATAGACTGACATTGGGAGGAGGTGGATATAACAAAAAAGGTCTTTCAAACATGTAGATGTTCAGACACACATAATGTCCATCACTCTGGTAGGTTTATGAATGGCATGCTTTTCTGGGAAACCCTCAATCAACTGGAGGAAGCCGCTATCCTAATTGTTTTAGGTATAAACACAGGGTTACAACCCAGTGAATGAGGGTACAGTAGATATTAAAAAACCTAAGTCACTAAGGGAGGCAGGGCCCCGGTAAATTAGTCGATGTGAACTGGCTGAAGCCTATGTCACTGCAGTGCTTTTTCTAAAGAGTGTTCTATGAGATACCAGTATAAGTTACAGAGGGACCTGTTCAAAATAATTTTCTAAGAGAAACAGTATAAAACCTATTAGATTTCCAGTGTGTGTATTGCTTGCCTGCACAATTCCATTTTATGCATCTTTGTCAATGCCTGGATAGTTCAGGTTTGACTATCGTTCAGCATACAGTGCTGCTTAGTCCCATATTTTCCCATACGGTACAGTATATTCCTATTGTCACAGTAAAACTGATTTTGTTTTACATAAACTGTTTATTTATTAAACTTGGAGTATGCTGTCAACATTAACACATATTGAGTATAGAAGCATGACCAAAACCTAATACAATCTTGTAGGGTACATTCATGCAAACATGGATAATTGCAATTGGCGGTAACGACAGTTCATAACATGGTGCCGGATCAACCCTGGCTATGTATGCCGTAAATCAGACCATATTATAATAATAATAATAACAATAGTTTCGCATTTTTATAGCGCTACAAACCCTCAGGTATCTGAGCGCTGCTTATTATTACCCACGGTGTGTGGTGCTCATTTATCGACCTCGGAAGGATGAAAGGCTGAGTTTGGCCCTACCGGGTTCGAACCTGCGTTCTGGGGCATACATTGACCCTATCGGTCCAAAACAGGTTCAGTCTTGACAGGGGGTAATATAGTCTATTCAAAACCTTGAAGTGTATGAATCTGAACTTCGAGTTCAATGACACCCCCTTTGACAGTGACCAAAGCACCCTCCATTGAAAGTTGGTGAATTCTACTTGGAGGTCCCTACCCCACCTGGAGCATATAGTTCTTGCAGTACCTGTGTTCATATACTGTGTCAGTTTGCATAATACAGAGATAACAGAGATACTTTTCTTAACTGTAGACAAAAATGGATGCGTTGGAGGTTCATCCGGAATTGTGGGCCAGTGCGCCTGGAACACGGTGCGCATTCTCAAATAGTACACTGCCTGTAACCCCCCCCCACAGCTGTCTTTAATAACTCCCAGTCCACAAAACGACCCTCTATATAGAAATCACCAGCCGCGTGGATTCCCTCTCCACTTCAGGCTTTAACTATACCTCGGTATGGGGAAGCATCGGGACCCCCAACAAGGGAAGAAGCCTATTGTATATTGGTGCCTGCGCCCCTCTAGCATTCAACTTCTTCCATGCTTTCCAGGTTGCCCCACACAGGGTCCAGCTAGTGATTTTCCTGGTATGTACCACCCAGCAGTAAAGAAGTTAAGAAAGTGGGTTGTGCGCGTACCTTCTCCAAGCGGGAATGCGGGAGGGTGAGATTGCGTGCAGTCCAATAGATTGCATAGTGTACCTGTGCCACCATATAGTATAGTTCGAAGTCAGGTGCATTGAACCCCCCCTCCTCATAGGGTCTGGTCAGATGCAACCATTTCAAGCAAGCTATGCCTCCCGCCTATATGAAAGCAGTACATTCAGCAGTAATATCATGAAACAGTGCGCGACCGGGCCAAAGTGGAATGTTGTGGAACATTTAGAATAGTTTGGGCAGTATCACCATTTTAATAAGGGACAACCTCCCTGCCAACAACATTGGTATCTTTCTCCACTTTTGTAGCTTACCCCTTAGGTCCCCCATGTAGACCCCATAGTTCAGTTCTCTGGTGAGGCCAGGTATCCACGCAATCACTATCACCAGGTAACGAACAATTTGTGTAGCCCATTTTAACCCCATAGTGTGAATATGTTGCATCCACCCGGTAGTCAGGGGGAAAAGTACAGAATTACTCCTGTTCAGATGCAGACCTGAGTGCGCTCCAAAGCCCACCACTGTGTCAAGTACTCTAGCCAAGTTAACATCGGGATCCTTTATGTACAGTAATATATCATCAGCATACAGTGATATAACTTCCGGTTCCCCCCTATCCTTATGCTGGCACGACTATGTTCAGCCCGTATCTCATCTAGTGATTCAGCTACTAGCGCAAATAACAATGGGGGCAATGGGCACCCCTTTCGGGTACCCTCGCACAGCGGCAAGCGTAGGGAGTCGCAACCATTTGTGCATACACAGGCGTATGGGCGTGCAAAAAGCAGTTTCACCCGCGGTATATATCTAGGCCCAAATCTGTAATTGGGCAGCACATGGAAAAGGAACGGCCACAATGCAGTATCAAAAGCCTTCTGCATGTCTAATGAACCCACCACCGCCTGTGCATCAAGTGGAGTCTGGCCCATAACATTGTACAGTCGCCGGAGGCTCAATGCCGTCGATCAGCCAAATATAAATCCTGCTGGATTCGGATGTACCATGTGGGCCATAAAGGGGGATAATCGCGTTGTGAGTATCTTGCCAAATATTTTGGCATCCGTGTTGATGAGGGACAATGATCTGTAAGACCTGCATTCCTCTGGCGCCTTGTCAGGTTTGAGCAGGAGTATAATGATGGCTTCCCGTACAGTGTCAGGCAGTACCCCAGCCCTCTGTGCCTCTTCTTAGAGTTGCAGTAGGCATGGATGGAACAAGCCAGAGTATTCCTTATAGAACTCTACACCCAGCCCGTCTGACCCGGGCCCTTGCCCCGGAGCAGGTCCATTATAGCTGCCTGAATTTCCTCTGGTGTTAGAGGCTCCTCAAGAGTGGTAAGTATCCAGTTAAATCCAGTTAAACTATTGCTTGGTGTCACTCACAAAGGCACTCCCATTAGGTTGGTATAGGGCCCAGCAGATGTCATAGAAAACCTTGTTTATGTCAGTGTTGGTATAAGCTATGGAGGCATCAGAAGCATGGACATAGTCACATATGCACATTCACATATGCACATTCCCAGACACCGACTTGACTAAGCTAGCCAGGGTCCGGCCCGGTCTGTCCACTTCCCCGTACCTCCTGCCCATCTGTGGTCTATCCATGAACCTCACCTCCCTCTGAGCCAAGTCCCTGTACGCCTCTAATGCTAATTTCATCTCAAGGTGTAGGTTCGTATTTGGGGATAGCCCATCTTTCTGTTGCAGGGCCCAATGCTCTGCTTCTTTCCTAGCCAAATCTCTCGTAATACACTTAAGAACAAATTCAGTCGACGTGGCTACACCCCAAGCAAACACCTTAAAAGCCGACAACAAGGTTGCTACTATCGAGACTGACCCCACAGTATTATAAAAGAAGGTTGTTACCTGGTCGCGCAAATGCACCGAAAACGTTGTGTCCATTAGTGCAGTTGGCTTAAACCGCCACAGCGGGCGGGTCCCCCCCTTCCCGAGTGCAGTGTCAAAAGTATCAGGGAGTGGTCTGAGAGGGTGCAGGATAGAATTGAGTATTGTGTGACCATATTAAGTAAGGGGGCATATACCAGGCACATATCAATGCAGAAGTACGTATTATGTACATAGGAGTAAAAGGAGTACTCCCTGTTTTCGCCTTGCAGTGTCCTCCAAACATCTAGTAGACTCTGTGTTTCCATATGATGCAATATTGTCTGAGCCGCCCTGGATAGTGATCACTTTGAAACGCCAGACCGGTCCAGTGTTATATCCAATATAGTGTGTTCAAGTCACCACCAAGCATAATTTCTGCCAAAGGGTATGAGGCACAAAGCTCAAACAGCATGTCATAGAAGGCCGGGTCATTGTGTTAGGGCCATATACATTTAGCAAGAGGACTTCCTTCCTATGTAGGATGTAAGTGCACTCCTATCGCTAGTGGAGTAAGTAGTATAATAGCGCTGTGGTCCCCAGCTCGGTGACAATCCAAGGGCTTGGTGGTCTAAAGTGTGCATCTCCTGCCAGAACAGGACATGTGACGCCCTTCCAGTTTGCATACGCTACAATTTTGCGAGCCTTGACCAGATTGGCGAATACTCGGACATTCCAGCTTTCTGGGTCATCCCCATTGCCTAAACCATGAGTATGTCAACGGATCTCTCCAGTGTGGGTGACTGAACATATTCAGACCATGCTTCCTCCCACTTTTCACCAAGTGTGTTTTTAACCAACCCAACAATACCCCCTACGCACCACACTCACTGCAGCCTGAACTATGGCAGTGCTTGACCCCTCTCCAACATTAACCAGCCCTGAACAGCACATTGCACTCGCAAGAGGGTTGCTGTTACCGCACGGAGTGGGCGGGCAGAACATAATTCAACATTGCCTAACTCATAAAGCTTAGCCCATCACTATGAGCATTTCTATGAACCCATATCACACAACAGCAGGTTTCAGGGATGAGAGCATAACAATCAAGTGGGCCGAGGGAAAGACAGAGGTATATGCATCTCTATAAAGGATACTGCCTCATCCGGGACAGTGAAGAACTACGTATTATTATTGTGCTGAAACTTAAGATGCACCAGGAACAGCATGGCATAGTAGATGTTTCTTTCCTGCAAAAGCTTCATTTTGCTGGCGAATGTGCGACGTTCCTGTTGGACACCTAATGTAAAGTCTGGATAAATGTGAATGACCTGAGATTCATAGTGGAGGTCCCCGGGTTCTCTGGAGCACTGCAGGATATGATCTCTATCCCTGTAGTTCATGACACGTGCGATGATGGGCTGGGGATAATCTCCAGGTTTAGGTTTGTCCGTTAGTGCTCGGTGGGCCCGCTCAACAGTGAAATGAGGGGATAGTCTTGTGTCACCCAGTAGTGCTCCAAGTAGCCTTTCCACTGCTATTTCCATGTTGCCGCGGGGAGCCTCTTCTGACAGTCCTACAATGCGCAGGACGTTCCTGCGAGACCTTGATTCCAAGTCGTTGTACTTAGCCCTTATTGTTTTCATATCTTTTGCTAGGGTCGCCACTGTGGTCTGTAGAGTTGTGATGCCACCCTCTGCTGTGCTGATCCTGCACTCGGCTTCTGTAATTCTCTGTGTTTCCTTCTCGAGATGTGTCTGTATGGAGGTGACTGTCATAGTGATGTCGTAAAACTTGCGGTGGACTGCGCTGAACCCCTTTGTCATAGTGTCATGTATTTGCTGCATACTCAGTGGTTCAGGCGCTGCCTGGATGCCAGTAGCCGGGGCTATGGTGGACTTTGTGGCCGCCACTTCCGAGGTTTTAGGTGCTGCCGTTATGAAGCGGTCCATGCTACCTTCCGTCTTACTTCCGCCCCCCTTCGTCATATTTCAAGCTTAGCTGTGATGGTCCCAGCTACAGGGCACTACCAGGCACTATACTACTTGTTATCGCTGTGGGCAGCGATGACAATGATGTTGGCTTGTCAGTGGTGACCGCGGTGGTACATTCGCCCTCACGTAGCCCACCAGCAGAATTCTGCAAGTTTCCTAGGTGCCCAGATTCAAACTGCGCACCCACACTCCTTCCTCAGGTCTTGCACTCTTTCCATCGGATGTGTGGACCTTTCAACAAAGTTCTGTCTCCCCGTGCTACTTAAAAGGGGGCCGACATCCGTGGGTAAGGCCCCCACACACCAGATCACCAGAGCCCCGGACCGGCTGTTCTCAGCGTGGCAGTGTAGCCTTGCAGCAGCCTCCTCACATGCACTGGCAATCACTGTGTAGGACAAAAGTCTTGTTAGGTCTTAGCCAGGCTGCTGTCTCTGCTGTATTTATGCCATTGTGTAAAGTCGCTGCAGGATACTCTCCCCCACCTCAAGGCAGGCCCAGACACCCTCTGCCCAAGCATGGGTGCAGTGTTCAAGTCGGGGACCACTCTCAGTTGTCCCAGGCTGACCACCCTACACAGCACCCTCTCAGCTTTCCCGCACTCACCGATCCAATGTTATCACCGGGTCCGCACCATGCCTCATATCGTCGGCAAGTTGCTGTGGCGCAGTGGGGGCACCCGGGACAGTACCACTCTACAGGTCCCAGTCATGTGCTACTGCAGGACGGGACAGGTCGCCGCTCCCTGCGCAGCCCACGATCCAGGCTGGCAGTTGCCCTACACCGCTGTGGGCTGGGTGCCCGATGATCAAATTTCTGCCTCGCGGGGATGGTCCTGACAGTGCGGGTGTTGCAGGCAAGCAGATTTGCAGTCAGCTCTCATCCGATCAGCTGTGCCCCATGTTGTCCGGGAGAGCTCCAAGCCACGAGCACCAAGCGGGGTCATGTACACCAAGTTCCCGGTTTCAGGCGGGAGCCAGAACAAAGTGATCAGCAGCTCCTCAGGACAATGCTCTCATAGCTCTTATAATTGCATGCAAGGATGGGCTTGATAGTTTTCTGATCCGCACAGAGCTTAGAAGAAAGCTGCCATTTTAGACGGCTGCTCCACAGCACCACCGTAAAACAGAATTTTGGGTACAGTTCCTGAGAATCGGAGACAAATGGTAACATTACCCCTTCTTGGTGAACCACTGGATGGGCAACAGCAGCTACTTCTACGCAATTACTGCGGACCTTAAGCTGCCCTCCTCCACTCGTTCACACCAGACTGACTTCTGGGACCGGTGATTCCCACCAAATGAGGGGGAGTTGAGTGATGTGCTACCTACCCACCTCAAGCCACTTATGGCTCCAAGACAACTGGTGCCCACAAATGTTCACATGTGATGTTCCTCCTTTGCTTGCCCTACGGAATGCCCACAACAGTTCATATTTATCAGATTTCACATGGAGGTGCTTGATTTATGTGTCATGATTTACACATCACAGAGTGCGCTTTCCTGAATTTACAATCCATCCAAACCGACCTTGCTTCTAGGAATAGTACCAAACATATCCCCATCCAATCACTTTGTTTTTATTCTGCATAATTTTAAGAACATGGTAGAATAATATTTGTTTATTTTTACATTACTTCATTTGGAGTCCTCTAGAATGTACTCAAAAAATATATTGTGACAATAACTTTGTAATGATATTTGATAGAACACGGAACATTGCCTTGATCTCACATTGAAGCTAGATTTTCTGCACGCCGTATATGCCACTGTCTCTTTGGTCTCCATAAGTAGCTCTTCTTCCATTAAGTGCTGCTAGGTGATGTCCTACTACACCCACGGGAAACTTTCAGCCATTAATTAGAACATGTTTGGGCCTCACTACGAGTTTGGTGGTAAATCAATGCTAAATCTACTGATTTACTGCCAACACTATTTACTGTTACCGCCATTCGGTCCCATAGAATTACCACAGGATTACAAGTGGCGGCATGGCATTGTAAATCCCCATTTTTTGAGTCCTTAGGGCTCGATGGGGATTTTTTGTGAATTTCCTGCAAGCCGTCATTTCATGCAATAATTGACTGATTTTTGGAGGTAAAGGGGATGATTCACCTCCAGAATTTTGCTGGAGGTGAATCCTCCACTTGCTTTCATACTGCATTCTTCCTTTCTTTCCTCCACACGTAGGGATTGACTCCCCCCTTCCCACTTAGGGTGACATTTTGCAGCCTGAGGCCCCCCAATATGCAAGTGCCAGTAGCCTGTCTTAAACTCATGTCTGTACTGCATTTGACTGCATTCTTTATTTCTTTCAGCCACAGGTAAGGCTTGATTGTCCCCTTCTCCAGGGGTACGATGCTGCAGCCTGAAGCCCCCCAATACGCATGCACCACAAGCCATTCTTCAACCTGCGCCTAGGATGTATCTTAATGCATTCTTTCTTTTATCCACAGGTAAGGCTGGATTGCCAACCCCACCTTAGAGGTGCCATTTTGCAGCCTGAAGCCCCCTGTATCTAGTGATCCTACAGCAGCTTTCAACCTGAAAAGAGGAGTTACTTCCTGTTTCCTGTTTATACCTCTGTCCTGCTGAAATACTTCCGGGTTACTTTCAGTGACGTCTTTATGGGAGGGCAGACGGGACTCGTGCCCCGGCCACCATTCTGTGATGCTTGGAGGGGGGCCCCAACTTGTCCTGTCCTTCACTTTGGAGGGGGGTGTCCAGCGGGATGTGTGCGTGTAGTGTTGATTATTAATAATTATGTGCACACACTGTCTGAGCCAAGAGAGTGAGACAGTGCCTGCCTGCAGCCTGCACACACGGGCCTCCCAGCAGGGTGAACTGGCAGCTTGCTGCAGAGCCAGGCCTTCCTTCACTTCATGAACTCTCGACCTGACCTGGGAAAAATAACCAACCATTAATCTCAGTGGTTGGGTTGCTTGGCAACCCAGCGAGGGTGTGCAAGCATTACTTTACACAAACTGTCTAATTGGTGTTAGCAGTTTACGAAAAAGAAGCCCTTGATCACTACATTTTGTTACAACATGCATGGCCAGCCTGGGCTGCATTTTAGTTTACAAATTATAATTAATATTATGCATACTGTATCAAGGACTCTGGGAGAGAAGACAAACTAACAAATCAATACATTGTGCTGTGATGAGAGTGGGCGTAGGCACAGCGGTGCCAGGTCAGACCCACAAAGGTGCAGAAATTGCAGTTGCTTTTCCGATTGCCTTTCAGCCCATGCGCAGAGTCCTCCTCGGCTGACTTTTAAACGCTTGTGCTGCACAGCATTATGCACGCGTGCACAGCTGGCGAACCTTCTCTTGTGCTGACCCATCAAGAAAGAAAGATCCTTTTGGAAAGACAAAAGTGGTAAGTGCTGTTGCAGAAACCACCATCCTGCCCTCTAGACCCCAGTATAAACTTCTTTAAAAGTGCAACTGCGCGCCTCTTTGGTGTTGGTACCCCTCACATAATAGCAAGGCTCAGTGTTGGGATCTCAAGTTGAATTCTGGGGTGTGTGTGGGGGGCACTGCCCTGTGACTGGCAATTAAAGCTTAGCTTTTATGTGGTGGTCATAGGGCTTCAGCTACGTCTTTCTCCTCTTTATCTACGACTGTCCACCAGCCAAAGGGTGTTCTGGCTGCATGTGACTATTTCCCAAGGAAGCATCAGTCTCAGCTACTAACAGGCTGTGGGCCTCATTACGACCCAGGCGGAGGACCATGGTGCTATTAGCACCATGGTCCATGCCGTTGTCCACCATGGCGGAATGGGGGAAAAACCAGCCGTTATGGTTGGGTCCCGCAAAGGGACCTCGTAATCAGGCGTTAAGGGTTTAACGGCGGTGACACCTTTTACGGCGCCGTTAAACCCTTAACGCCAGGGTCGTAATGAGGCCCTGTGTCGCTTTACATGTGCTCTCAATGCATTAGCAGCCAAAAACAGAAGTCTCAAAAATGTGTTCAGTGATGACAGACAAGTTACATCCTGCTTTCACCTATTTTGTGCAACACATTTGTACGCTGTTGATATGTTTTATGTTCAATGAAGTTCAAGGTGGCTCTTACTCACCCATTGGAATTACCTTTAGGAAACAAAAATCCATTATAATCTATGACCCACACAACCCCCCATTCGAAGGCCTTTTATTTTTTTATTTTTTTATTGTTTTATAATCAAACAATTGATTTTTACAACTAAAAAGTATTTTTGATCGCTATCTCGTCTAGATGGTCAGTGTCGTCGTCATCGACAATGGAGGTGAAAGAGGCCGAAAACACTGGAAAAATCAGACTGTTTTCATGAGTCAGCTTGCGTTTCCAGCGTTGAAGTATTCAAGATCTCTTGCAGAGTTGTTGTTATGTGCTGTAGAATTTTAAAAGTGGCTATTTGCCATGTTACTTTGTCTCCACTAATCATCCTAAACCACAGTGTTTCTTCATCTGCCAAATGAGGGTTTACGAAAAAAGATTTAATGTATTGGGATCTCACCCATTCCGTTCCCGGGCATGATAGGAAGAGATGGCGAATAGTCTCCTTCTCATTTGTGTTTTTGCAAATTCGACAGGTATTCGTCATTGAGAGACCTCGGAATTTTTGGATCTCGTTCGTGTCTAGGAGGTTATGCCCCATTCTTAAGATGAAGTTACGAGCTGGCCTGCTGGGGAATTTCTTGATGTATCCTTGAAGATCGTTAAACTTTTTCCATATGGGGGGTAAATGCCTGGTGAGTTTGTGTCCGTCTGCCTCATTTAGAGTATCAATCCAGTCCAATTCTTTTAGTTTCTTCAGGACTATATCCGGGTTACCGATTAGATCGTCTTCACCACACAATGTTGTTTCCAACAAAAGTAGATTTTCGGTTTTCAACCGTAACAGCATTTCGCAGTTGGAGCCTCCCAGAGCTTTGTTTATCAGAGTATACAGGTAGGTGCTGACTGGCATCCGCATTTCCTATAGAGCATCAGGGAGTTGTTGTTCACCATGCCCTTCATGGAAAGCAGGCCGAGTTCCCGTCTTATTAGAGCGGCTGGTGTTGATTTGGGTAGGCCTAGAACTGTTCTCCAGTAGATTGCTTCCAACTTTACCCATATTGCTTTTGGTAACTCTGGCATTGCATCGACCCCATAGATGATAGTAGGGAGAGCTTTTTGCTTGTAGAAATTTATGGCCGGGATTGTAGAAAATTTGCTGAATTTTCTATCGATAGCCTTTCCTTGCGCAGCCAGTTTGCGGGTCTTAATAAGCATGTTCGTCTGCATTGCTTTATCTTTTTTTGTTGAATCCAGAGTAACTCCAAGATTTTTAAAATTAGTTACTTTCTCTAGTTTACTTTTATCTAGAGTCCAAGTAAATTTTTCCTTCTTCTTGGGTATTTTCTCGAAGACCATTATTTTTGCCTTATCGATGTTGATGTCAAGGTTGTTTGCCTTAGTGTAGGCATATAAATTATCCAGTTGACGTTGGAGTCCAATTTGGGTCTGATCGAACAAGATCAGATCGTTTGCGTAGAGCAATCTACTGATTTTTATTTGCATTAGATTAGGCGGGAACGATCGCACAGCATCTTCAGATTGTCGATAGTCTCCGATATATGCAAGAAACAGTGCCGGGGCCAAAGGACACCCCTGTTTAACTCCCTTGAATGAAGGGATTGAGGCTGACAGCAATCCTTGCTGGCTCAAACGAACTCTTACATTGGTATTGGTGTAAAGTGCTTAGATGGGTTCCAGATTTTTTTTCGTGCAATCCCAGTGCAACAGTTTCTCCCACAAGTGATCCCTGTCTACCCGATCGAATGCATGGGATAAATCTATGAACGCAGCAAAAAGTCTGGGGCCCCTCTCCATTACTTTGTTCTTCAATGTAGTTATTAGCAAGATGTTGATGTTTGTGCCAGTGTTTTTCTTGAATCTAGATTGAAAATCGTCGTTACATACTGCTTTTATGGCCCAGGTTTGGAATTGTTTTAATAGTAGGGAGCCGAAGATTTTTCCTATCAGATCTAGTAGTGCTATGGGCCGATGGTTGGCCGGAACGTTGTAGGTTCCTTTTTTAAAGATAGGGACCAAGATGGCAGAGGTCCAGGAGGTCGGAATCGATTTTAAATCTGCACATCTTGAAAAGACCTCAGACATAAATTCTGCCCATTCTTCGGGATGGGCCTTCAGATTGATGTTCGTAATGCCATCCGGGCCAGGCGCTCTTGAGTTTTACAGTTTTTTCAGGAGGTCTATAATTTCAGTTGGATTGTCAAATTTGATCCATTTAGTTGGATCTGAGTCTGGTCTATTTTGGGCTGTAGTCAATGCATCTGCCAGGACCATAGATGTAGAATTTGTACTCCCAGGTGAGCCTAAAAGGGTTCGATCAGATCCTTCTGGTGCTTTGTAGAGATTAGTGAAGTGGTTTACCCATGTTGCTTCCCCAATTCTGTTTGAAACCGCGTTGTTGGTTTCTGGGGTTATGGATCTCAGAAGAGACCAAAATTCCTTGGTCTTGTTAGTGCAGATTGCTTTGAGCATAGCTTCTGCATCTTGTTGATGAAGTTGCCAACGATGAGTTCTTACCCGTGAGCGATACGTTTTGGCTGCTTCGGGTGCATTGTGGTAGCTGCTCTTTTTAGTCTCCTGAGCTTGCGGCTTTTGAGAACCACGGCCTTGTCATATGTATGCTTTTTTAGGGACGTTGCTGAAAGGTTTCCCTTAACTGGTCTGTGGTAGGCCATCAGCAACGGGCCGTAGTCAACTTGTTTATTGCCATCTGGGCTTTCGTCCTTCATGTATCTCTGCATCAGCTCCTGAATAGTTTTTCAGATAGCTTTACTCTGTTGCGTTGGCTGCTCACTTCCAAAATTTCAATGGGTCTTTGTTCGGCCCTGATGGTATTCTTCAATGTCGTCTATAGGAGATTGTGGTCGCTGGCTTTGGTTTGTAACACTTCAAAAGACGTCGTCATCTGAAGGAATTGGGTAGAAACAAAGATGTAATCAATTGTGGAGTTTTATTTGCCGTTAGTTCACGTAGGAAGGCGGCCTTCAGCTTTGTAGATGTTATTTAGGTTGTGCAAGTTTCCTGAATGCATCAGATTGAGCCATGACGTTCCTCTTTGTTAGGTTTAAGGTATTGTGAATTACACACAGCGTTTAAATCTCCACATATTAAGATGTAGTAGGTCTGGTGTTCAGCCAGCGTCGAGTTAATCGTATTCTCGATTGTATCAAGGAATTGTGAAGACAAGACTATTGCTGGATTCCAATACACTGTAAACACTGCAATTTTAGTCTCCTGGTTAATTATAGATCCAGCTGGCTTGTGAGTCCAAGTCATTATTACGGCTAGTAGAAATTGATTTGCTACTAGTAGTTCTTTCATCAAAATGCCCTGGCCGCTTTTGTAGGCTATTAACAGCCCAGAGCATGGTCGACCTCTCGGTCCTTGTTTTGCCGGGGCCAGAATTATTTCGTACCCATCCAGGACTGGGGTTCTGGTTAACCAGGTTTCCTGGAGACATAGAAAATCGTATTGACCGAGGTTGATGTCTCCTTTAATCGTTAGATGGAGAAAACCTCTCGTATTCCAGGAGCCTAGTGTTAGGTCATCCGTGAGCAGATTATGTTGTGAGTCCTCCTGTCCTTGAAGTTCCTCAGACTTGGATTGCTATTTATTTCGCTGGATGGTTAGCGCTTTCGGGAGCCAGGACCAAAAGCTATGTTAATTCGTTCTTGCTGCGTTAATTGTCGCCAAGTCTCTTTTTCCAATCGTTTCTTGAATAATAGTTCTTTTTGTTCCTTGATGTGCCATTTCTTTTGTTTGCGGGCTAATTCCTCTATATCCCCTATTTTTGAATATAGAGGAATTAGGCCTGATCTCGTTGTCATTGATTGGGAGATTTCCTCAGTCCTTCTTGATGGTCGATTGGGCGATGGTTGTTTTGCCCGTGAATGTTTAATGCGAGCATCTTCACTCCCATTGGCTTCGGTGCCACCAACCAACGGTTGGTCGTGTCTCTTTGATTGTGGGACCCGTTCTTTATTAGTCAGCCATGAAGGTTTGTTTGTATTGCTTAAAGACCTCTTCGAGGTTCTTTCTCTAATGGAAGTTTCTCTTTTATAATCCGATAAGGAGTAACCTAATCTTAAGAGTTCGTCTTTTTCTCGTTTTAGGAAGTTTTTAACTGTGGTGGAAGAGATGTGTAAAAGGCTTCTAGCCTTACCATGTCGGTGGCTCGGCTCCACTATTTTCAGATCGTCGGTTTTGATTTGTTGCAGTTTTGGAATAAAGTGGAGCAGTTTAGGACTGAACTTCTATTTAGGGTCACATTGTCGTGATTTTCCTGTACTTGTTCTAATTTCAGGATCCATTTATGAGGAGATGAATCACTTGTCGTGGGGTTCGGTATTTCTCTGTTCTTGATCTGTAGTGATTATCAGAAGTAAACTGATTGTAGTTCACTGAATCTTTCCTACCTGTTGAGTATTTCAGAGCTGGGTGTGAATTTGACATTTTCCTTTGGATTTCTCAGTTGTTTTGATTCAGGTCAGCGGTTGAAGGTTTTACATTTCGAGTAGTCTGTTTATCATCTTGTCTATGGGACTCCATGTGCCTATCTAGGCAACGTTTGGTATTCTGGTATGATTTCTTAATTAGGTTGTTTCTTCGCTCTTCCAATGTGAGAAAGGGTGACGCAGAAGAGCTTTCAGAAATGACAGTGTTTGAGTCTATACGTTTAGTGAAAGTCATTGTTTTCGTCTGGTTTTCAGGCACGGTTCGGACTCTGGTATGGAGAGGCGATTCATCGTCAAGGTGTTGCGTGACGTCCATTAGGGATGCGTCCACCAAAAAACCTTCTGTAGCTATGGGCAGCGGATGTTTGGGTTCCAATTGGATTTTCGGTATAATTCTAAGTGGTGCTGTGGATTTAACACTACATTCAGCTGTGAGAGTTACTTCTTTCGCTTTGGATGATTGCTTGGATCTTGCACCAGGAGCCCCTTCCTGGGGTTTACCAGGTCTTACCTGTGCTTTGTCAAATATTGCGTAAGCCTGGTCTTGAAGATCTTTCTGTAATGGCTTGTTAATGAGGGGTTGATCGCACTCGTCAATAATAAATATGGCTTCCATGCCTTTTGACGTAGCAGCCGGGGCAGGCTTTATTTTCTTTAAGGACTTAATAACTGACTCTTCTGTAGATGAGAGTTCGTTGGCCCGGTTTGTGGATGTCAAGTCGTTGACTGGTGGTGGCAGCACAGTTTGACTCAATTTTCCCAGAAGAGGAAAGGTTGATTTTTCCCCTTCTGTTAGTAGCTTTTCCATGGCTAAGAGGCGCGTTGTTATTTTCTCGAGGGATATATTTGTTTGTTTGGCTCTATCCTCTTGTGCCATAATATAACCTTCAAGAAAGATTACTTTCTTGTGGATCATTGCTTGCAGCGTTGTTTGGTCTTTCATTGTGTCGTACATTGACTCATAGAGTTTCATGAAAGGCGCTAGTGAAATAGTAATAGCTGACATTATAGAGAAAATGTTTGGTTTTTTCCGAGTGTCTTTGGAAGAGGTTTGTTCAAATGGAAGGGCGAGGAGGGAGGACCTGAGCTCTCTCTAGAGCTTTTTTGGTTTGGGTGGCCAATCTAGAGAGAATCTACAGAGTGGATTTCGATTAGGGTTTGCTTTTTGCAGGTCTGTATGCCTTTCTGCTTGATTGCGATCACAGGTCGATGGTGTTACTAGTGGCACGTTCTCTCGGCCTCCTAGATCAGTATTGTTGTTAGGGATGTTCGTACCATTCTTGTCGGTGGTACAGGGCTCTTTTGGGTCGAAGACGTATAAGGGTTCTTTCTCTGTCAGCTGGGTTTCTTGTAATCTAGAAAGATGCCGCTTCTGCAGTGTACTGGCTTTTGGTGAGGCATCCAGTATGACAGAGTGCTCCGAAGTTGGATCGTCGTTAGAAGAGTCTTTCTGAGGTTCTCTTTGCGAAGTGGGCATTAGCCCTAGTCTATTTGCCAAAATTTGTTTAGTGTCAAGTAGGGCAGCTTGAGCCACACCTGTTGCAGAAAGAGTTTTCGAGGGCTCCGCGTTCTCTAAGACCAGTGGTGCATTGATGTTCTGATTGGCTGTGGATACAAATACATCTGGGGAATCCACGCTGTTGTTTTGCGTTCCATGTTTTGTTAAAGCTTTGTCATGGCTCTTATTGTTTGTTTTTCTCCATTTATGGGCAGGTTGATTTTCAAAAACGGCCTCTAAGATCTCAGCATCTGATAATTTGCAGCCATTGTTGGTAAGGTGATTGGTTTGCTTATTAAAGAAGTTAGCCAGAAGGGTTAGAGGCGATGGCTTTCTACTTAACTTGTTCCCAGTTGTGATTTTTTTACCATTAGTTTTTTTATTTCTTTGCGGAACAGTCAACTGATGTTTATTTTTACTTGCTAACTTCGTTGTGTTCCCAATTTTTGTTATGCCCCATGGAGTGACGGGCGCTGGTCTGTCCCATTTCTTGGGGTTTACAGCTGGAGACCGCCTGCTAGTCTCCACGCTGTCTGTTTCAGGTTCAACAATGCCCGCCTCGGCAATCCCGATAGAGGCGGGGTCATGCTCTGTGATTGACGTGCAGAGGACGGCGTCTGGAATCAGGAAGGAATCGCCATCCTCCGCCGATGTGTGGATCATTACTTGAACTGGGTGGATTGATGGAGGCGGGGTCGCGGCACCCCTCGTACCCGACTCCTCAGAGGCCATGGGCACGCAAAAGGTCGCAGCGGTGCACCACTGGAGGCGGCCTCGCTGGCTATCATGCTGTCCTCTTTTCTCTGCCTCTGTTCCAAAACAGGAGCTCCCGCTCGCGGAGACCGCAGAGCAGGAGCTGGTGAGGCAAAGGGCTCTGCCGCCGCGGCTCCGTGCATCACGTGCGCCGCCTCCCGTGGCTCCCCTCCGGGAGAAAGCTGTAGGCGGGCAGAGGGTGAGCAACAGGCCACATCGGGTGGGAGCGAAAGGCTTGATGGACGCTGATCCTGATAGTTGCTGCACGCAGGAGACAAATTGAGCACTGGCTGAGGCACGGGGCACAATTGCATTGCGCGTTCCTTTAACTGTTTTTGACACAGCCGTACCATCCGGGCCCCCCATTTTCTTAGTAAAGATTTTGTTTTGGGATCAAAATTGTGGAAGATGGTCTGATGACTCTAGTATGTCCATGAAAGAGGCATGGTCTATGTTCAGGCGAGGTCGAGTACTCTGGAGTCTTCTCCCTTCCTCGTTGCCAGGCGAGAGTGGAGGGGCCGCAGCCTAGCAGCCAGGACTGCCACTCGCCGCCATTCCGCGTCGCGGTAGGAAGGAGTGTTGTAGCAGGCTGGGTTGAAGGCTCCTCCTTCTGAAAGTAGCAGGGAAGACAGATCAACAGAGAGGGTGCTGCAGCATGGCCTTTTATGTTGCAGAAAACGTATTCTTCCCATTCCTTGTAACACATTGATTGTGTGATCGTATGTGCTCCACTTGGATATAACAAGCATTGTCAAAGCCAACAGTTTTCGCTGGTGAACAGGCATTCGAAAGGTATTTTCCAGGCAGCAGGCACTGACATATTGGCCCAGGTATTCACACTATTTCCTGTTGCCATCATATGGCCAGGCACTGCAATTATGGCAGTGTCTGACACATGCCTATCCCATGCCTACAAAAAGGTCATAACTATGGATGCTGACAATGCTTGATTTCTTGAGTCGCTTACAGCATCACACACAGCACACATTTCAGTCCAGGCTCTACACAGCCGCTCTGAGAACGCATATGAATTTATGGAGCCATATGAAGGAGCACCAAGGTACACAGGCATTAGACTTTAAGACACCAGTACCACTACCAACAGCAGGCAAGCCAGACGGTTATTTTATCACCAGGGCCTGGGCAGGAGAAGCTGTGGTGTTTAACGTATTTATTTTAGGAATGCACATAGCTCAGGTATACAAAGCTCGGGTTTTGCACTGCGTCATAGTCCATGCCTCTCCCAAAACGGAGAAAGCAGAGCGAGATTCAAGGTATCTGAGTGTTTAGTTTTCCACTACAGGCTTAAAGGTCGCTGCTGGAGTTGGAAGGAAGGCTGCTGTGCTTTTCCCAGTTGAATGGATATTTTACTAGGGTTTACACGTCGGTAAGGGCCTATTGAAGGATGTCTTTACAGATTACTGTAAAAATAGACCGGAAACTCCTGGTATGGTATGGTATGTGTCTGAAGAAACGCAAGTCTGATAAAATAGCACAGCTCAGAGCGTTAAGCACTTGCTTCTAACATCCCTGTTCACTGTGCAAATTACAGTTTCCAGTAACGACAGAACCGACTCCTCCTTTCATCCTTTTTATTTAAATACATGGAGTTTATTTAAAATGAACACTGGTTGCACTGGCCATTTACGATGCTATACAATGTCATAAGTTGTAGCAGCAAGTGGTGTATGAAACATGCATGGGCATGGCCAGCAGTTTGGCCGTCGTGTAGGCCTGGGCTTGGTATTTGCTAAGAACTGCCATAATGGTCCTACCTGGCCTATTAGACGGGAACAAGGTAAACACGGTGTGCTTATCTCGGGGCATACGATAGCAGTGAATGCCTACCGAAAACCTATGCACAAGCCAGAATTGTTGGATTAGTCAATGCTTGTTTGTAACAGGACTTCAGTGCAAGAAACAAACATACATCAAGTGGCTGGAGGCAAACTTGGATCCTTTTACAGCAGCAATTGAGCCATTTAGATCCCTATTCATGGAATGTTTTGCATGGTTCAAAGTGACTTTGCACTGCTGAGTGGCTTTGCACTGCCAACACAAACCCTGGTTAATGGAACTGTGCAACGTGTATTTTTGCAGTGCAAAGTCAGTGCAGTCATTATGTTCTGCAAAAATGAATGTGTACTGATTTTGCACAGTTCCATGAATAATGGTTTGTGTCGACAGTGCAAAGTCACTTTTCAGCAGTGCAACGTCACTTTGAACCATACAAGAAATTCCATGAATTGCACCCTAACGCTCATAAGATCGATTTGAAACAACACTCGGTCCCTTTTGAAGCACAACGTTTGATATGACTGCTTGATAAATATCTTTATGATCAGTTAGTGATAAAAAAAAGAGAAAATTAAGTTCACTGATCACGGTCAGCATTAGATTTGGAACTGATGTATCACCCTGTTATCAATAAATGGGATGGAAAGATCAAACTGTTAGGAGCTTAGACTGGCCTTTACCCTGGATCTGGATTTGCCCTCACAAATAATGTGAATAAAATGCCCTGGTACTCAATCTCCTACTCTTCTTACACGTAGTGCAGGATCTCTTCTTCCATGGCTTTGACTCGCTTTGCCTTACACTTTCCTAAGTCTGCTTTGTTTGCTGGCAAGCTCCTGTAAGCCTCTGCAAGTCACAGGTTGGCAAGTTAGCTCAGTGGGTTAATGCATCCGCCCTAAGGGTGTAGGAGTATAGGTGTGTGTGTGTGCGCGCGTGCGCTTGCTCTTATCAGTCAGGGTTATATAAAATGACACCGATTATAAAATGTTGGGCTTGCTAAATAACATTTAACAGTACTTTAATTCAGTAGGTTGGTATATTTGACAATGTCTTTCATGGTTTACCTTTAGATTTCGATGTTCTTATTTGACAGGGAATAACTGCATGTGGATACCTTTTTAGCAAACTGTCTTCCACAGTTCTATCTGCCACAGGCCTACGACTCTGTGGCACTATTATGAAGAATCAATGATGCTCATTTTTCTAACAAGGGACCTTGCAGTGTTCACAAGTGTCTCTTCTGCAGATGCATAAATACTTTACACCAATGTGGGAGCTACAGGTTGCACACAGGTCTCTGCAGCAGGTGCATTAACTCCATGGGGTGTTTACCTTGCTCAGAAGATTGAAAGGGTTCATGTCTTCCCTATAAATGTCACTTATTTGATCATCCTAAAATGAATCCCTTCCCATTGTTTATTCATGAAGATTACTTAGCTAAGGTAACACGTGTTTTTTATCTTTCTTTCTGCATGCGTTTTTATTCATGATATAGCCTCTCTGCTGCTGGGCCAACCCACAGGTCCCAATCTTATGTCTTCTGTCACTGGTTTCTGGAGAAAGTAGAACATGCAGCTTCTCCCTCTCCCCTTCTATCCTGGCTTTCCCCCATCCCTATAACCACTGATCCGCCCCTGTCCCCCCAAAATGTGATTTTGCGCTGTAGTCATGTTGAAATAACAGGGCAGATCCACGTAAAGAGGGAATTTGGGTTCATAGACTCCGTGACACGCTGATAATAACGCTACATATGATAATCCATTCTTGTATGAAACGTAGGTCACATTACAGTGATATTGTAACCATATTTTTCTTAGTGTTCTGAGGGACGATGCTGTGTAATGTAGTGCGTCATTTGTATAGTACCTTTCACCATTGGCGTGGTCGTAACGCACTATAGTTTGCATGCCATCTGGGGGGACTGAAGTTCAAGGTGAGGGAAATTCGAGGAGGTGCTCGTATGCATGTTTGCATTATAGCCAATACGAGGATATGAAGGGGTGGCCAGGCCCCTTCTAGCCACCCATGTCTAGTTGGCATGTGGGGGGGGGGGTGGAGAGGTAGTCCAGAGGGGGTATGCAAGAGGATAGTCATTATGTGTGTAGCTACAATTCGAAATTTTTCATGAAAGGTAGGTGTGTTCTTATGCACAAGTGTTGTGCAAAGTGTCATTTGAGTTGTGTATGGAAGGAGATGATGCCATTTCCTGTGATACCAAGTGGTGAAACGTCATGTGCAACCATTTTCTGTGATGTCACTTGGGGGCGGGGTCAGATGACATAATTTCCTGTGATGTCATTGGGGAGGTCAAGGGTTGTGTGATGTCACTTCCGCTACCCCTGGCATTTTGGTGAAATGACATCTCTAGCCGCCGCTCCAATGACAAGGAAAAAAAAGCTTCCTTCAATAATATAAATTGAGCCAAAGGGTGTATACTTTGTCTGTGAGAAGGGTCGAACCGCTGCAGGTTTAAACACTCAAGTAAGGGTGGAGTTCCATTTGAAAGTTACCAAATGAGCACAGTGACCTGTGCCCGCTCTCACCGGAGTCTTTCCTGCATGCCAGCTCCCTTTTGGGATTAGTGATGCTGTGCAAAAAGGGTCCCTTTTAAGCCAGTGCTAGGCTCTTCTTGGAAACATTTGCATACCCCCCAAGCCTTTGCTCCTGGGGTTGAGGAACGGGAGGAGAGCTGACCTATTTACTCAACATTTGTAGGTACACTTTTGCCCGGGCTCAAAATGCGCAGTCGCCATTGGCTAGTGATAATGGTTTCCTGGCGAGTAAGAAATGGTTTATGGTTTGCTATGTTTATGTAGAACTGAGATGTTCAGTGTCTTTTTATGGCTTGCTAGTAGAAGCTTGAAACTTGAAAATGTTTCCACATTTTGATGAACTAAATGGCATTTACATTTTTTAGAGTGCTACATGTCGCCATGTTGTCATGTTTGTGGGAAGAAAAGCCACTCTTCATTCCCCTGCCTGCAAAAGATAGAAGCGCTTTTAGCAAGGACTGTTGGAGGTCTAACCATTGCCAGGTTTTATGGAAAGGAAGCCGATTGGAATAAAGAGCTGTCTCGAATAACAGCATAGCCTAATATGGCAAAACATAAGAGGAACACAACATGATAAAACCGACTATAGTGCAACATAGAATAATGCATCAAAGCATGGACTAGCAATCATAACATGGAATACACAGCATAACATATCGGCGGAAGATACGTATTCACACACACACTGCTCAATCCTGAAGAAGTGGAACAAAATAAAACACACAAACGCATGGGTTGCTTTCTACTGGAGCATGGCCAGCCCTGCTAAGCCTTATTTGGCCGAATACACGCATGCATCCTAATCTTACTCCATGACCTCCAACACTCTGAACTTCGGTCCTCTGATGGCGTTCCCACTAACAGTGCATTGAGATTATAATAATGGTAAAAAGCGCAACATAAATGACAATTTTAATACAATGGAAAGTCAAATGAATTTCGCCTACTTTATGAGGAATGGTGACGCAACCATATATTTCTTTTATTATACGTTTTTGAGCATGAACGCAAGCACCTGAGTTGCATATAGTAAGTAGTGGTCTCCAATACTGGGAGTGTAACACCATACCCTACTTCCATCTGTAAGCGTGGTAAGCTTTAGAACGCAAGCAAACGTTTATATTAGTTTTATGGGTAAAATGCTAATTTACTGAACTCCAGGTCCCCAGCAGATGTTGGGCCTTGATTTATAGGGGTGCAACTTCGGTTTACAGTTTCTAAATAAACACACACTGGCATCGTGCATTAAGATCTACACACACCCTGAAAATGGGAACTTTGGTTTACATACTAATTTGCATTATTCCAGGCACCTAAAAGCTTTAAAAAGTGGCACCTTCCAGAGTCGCACTGAATGAAGGAGAGCTGACCTACAGTTCTCATGGAGCTTAATGACCACACTAAAACGAGGCACATGTCATTTTATTGGCGCTACAGTGCAATTTTACAGGTAAAGAGCCACTGACGGAACAAATGTATTTATTTATATAGTGCTCCTAACCCAAAGGTATCTGGGCGCACATTTTACGGGTTAGAATGAGAGCTCCTTTCTGGTTCCTTGTCTCTAATTTTCCAGGTGCATGTTTTGCGCTTATTGCAGTTTTAATGGCAGCTGGTGAGACACAACGATATGATATGATATGGCATTTATAACTCGCCTATACACAAGTGCTTTAATGCCAATGCCTGATGCACACTTTGACCACATTCAAATATTCACAGAATAGGACAATCAGTGAAAAGGGCACACACATGCTACCGACATCTGAGGTTCATTGCAAAAGTGCTGGTCCAGAACTATTTTTGCCACTGTCACATGTTTGTGTGTCTTTTCTTATTCATACAAGTGATCAAGAAGACGGTTGCCCGAAAGAATCACTCAACAATATCTCCTACAGGACTAGCAATCAGATTCCTACCATTATGTAGCACATAGACCATAACCACCAAGTTATCAACAACGCTCTCCATATCCTCAACAAAGGGGACTTCTGATTACTCATCCTACTGAACCTCTCTTCTGCCTTAATTGACCATGAAGCACTCTTCAACATTCTTGTCATGTGCATTAGCTTTCAGAAAACAGCTCCTCAGTGGTTCACCTCCTGAATATCCAACAGAGACAAACTCAAGCAAGTGGGCCTCAAAAGATCTTGGTGCCGCCCAGAAATCTGCAGAGTTCCACAATCAGCACTTGCAGCCAAACAAAGCTGTTCTGGCACGGTCTAAAGCAGCAAAGCTCAAATGAAGCAGTTACTGGCTAAATCATGCATTTGGCACCTTAATGGCGTTTCTCTTTCAGGGTGAGGACAACAAATCTGTTCTAAAATTGGGGAGCTGGGGAGCCTGTTATGGCTTAGGACATTTACGAATGGCTTATGGTATACCCATAGCATACATTTCATGCCCCACAAATATTGCCTGAAGTCAGTCACTGCTCACAAGAATGCAGCATTCCCTGTTCTTTGACAGATCTAGGCCAAAAAAGGAACAACGTGAAAATGTCCTCTTGGGGAAACAGGTCACAGAGATGTGCAATGTTTATATTTTATTAACAACTAGGTAATCCATTTAAAGCTTAGACGAGTATCTGTTGAATTTGACATGAGGTATGTAATCCCTTCATTTTTCAGATTTGGGGGGCATGAGTTTCCGGGAGGGCAGGGGGGTCGACATGGGTTTTGAGGGGGGTGGGAGTAGGATATGGGTTTCCGAGGGGGGCCCCAAGGCTGGCTGTATCCAGGGCCCCAAAAACTGTTAAGATGGCCCTGGTTACTTGGGGTATTTAAGTACTTGCCTTGGGCATCCATTCGCCTAGGCTTCCAGAGCAAATGGAAGGCAGAACTAAGGGCTCTTGCAAGTATCTTTTCTCTATTTACTTCTTTGTCCACTGTTAGCCCCTGTTTGCCACTGGGTGCCACAAAAATGCATCAGACAAAGCACACAAACAACATCCAAATGAAACTTCAACACAGCACTCCACTTAAAGAGCTACTCACATACCGCTGCATCCTACACAACTGCTACTCTGCACCTGCACACACACATATGATATCAATGTACTCATCAATGCACACTTCCCAGGCATTCTTTTTCGTGCATGGCTGAAACCCTGCCACACATATATTGTCTGTCCCTAATATGCTTCTCCAACACTATCTAATCCACCACAGACACTGCCCACACAAACAAGGTGGTGGCGTGCCATCATTTTTAAAAAAATGCTCACCGCTTACCAACCCCACACACCCCATAAACCTGCTCTGAAGTGCTCTCTCTCACATGCTCCCCTAGATCACACCCACACCCCACATTTCTGCACCTCATTTACCACCCCCAACACACAACCCCAACTTCCAAAATGACTTGACATACTTCACAACTAACAACCACAGCTCCCCATGCACCAATATCTACTTTGACAACTTCAACCCTCTTGGTTCCCATCCAGACATCAAACCCATACTAATCACTATCCTCACTTTACTTGCCTCTTAGGTCCTCACACAACTGACCAATTACTCCACCCACATAGCTGGTTACACCCTGGACCTTCTGATTACAAGCAAATATGGTGTCTCTGCGGAAAATCAAATCTGCGTGTCGTGTCACTTTGTCGTGCCCTTCATACACATTTTTGCACACAATACTCCCCCCACCTGCCTAACAGCCCCCTAACCATCCAGAAAAAATAAACACATTGCAGGCACAGGCCCTGATTGATGGAATTATTTGCGTGTAAAACGGAGATTTGCATGCCAATCTGCCCGCAAATCCCTGTTTGGTGAATGGGGATTTGCGGGCAGAAGGGCACGCGAATCCCCGTTTTACACGCAAATAATTCCATCAATCAGGACCACAGTCTTAGCACCACTCATTCCATGCCCTCTACCCACACACACACCTCACTCCATTCTGCCCGATGATTACAGCACCGCCGTCACACAGGCACTTGACATAAACCATGGTTCAACAGTATTTTCCAATGGGCACCCGGAGCATGAACATCCTACCTCTTCACAGCTGCACTGCATCCTCCATCACCACTTTCAGAAAGAGCCTCAAACATACCTGTTTCCCCCACACATACCCCTGCCCTCCTCCCTGGCATTTCTGTTTCACCTCCCACCTTTTTTCAACCTTTGAACCATAAAAGGCTGTCCGAGAGTGTTTGGGTAAGGCCACGGGTGAACAAAAATTTAAATAAAATAAAAAAAATACTCAGGATTCAGGAGTGCGGTAAAAGTGGCTGCAATTCCGTAACCACCCACAAAAGTAATGGGATTACCACCACTTTCTCACTGCTCCGCCAAACTCACAATGAGTTCCTTTACTTCGAACATTGCATCACTCAGACATGACCAGCGGTTATAATTGCGACCCCTTTGCTCTCCCTGCTTCTGCCTACTTTTGTGAAACATAAGACAGGCGGTTTTTCGCTGAGCCATTTCTTGTGAGTCTAGTCCTAGAAAAGCGAGGAATGGAGGTTTTTAGCACCCAGATCCTCCCACGGGCTGCAGTAAGTAGGGGTGGGCGGGCATTGTGTAGCACAGGAAGTGACGTAACTCTTAACCTCCTCAAATCCCTCACACCACTTGTGCCTGATATTTGTGAGAGCCTCTGCACTGGAGATCTCTGTACCTTTGCACAAGTTGCCTGTGACTCTCAACCCCTCCCCAAGAGTGCTGCAGGTGGGATTCGTCTCTGGGCACAATCCCAGAATCTCAGTGCTTTGGGGCAGCATTCCTGCGAAGTGGCACCTTACAAAACTGAAATGAAGCCAAACTCCTCTGCTCCTCAAATCTTTGAAGCACTGGAAGTAGGCGGAGCCAGCTATGTGAGTATAATTCAATTCTCTAGTGTGACGCCAGGATTGCCACAGTACAGGCTTTTACCCGGGCAGTTGGGGTTGGCTCTTATCTGTTCAGTTCAGTTGGCATATCAGCCGCATCGCGACAGCCCCATCGCGACTAGCGTTGTATTCAGATCAGGAATCAGGATGCATCGTTGGTTAGTGCAGAGAACATGTGTGCACCATTGTGACCTCTAGTGTGATCAGATCTGGAGAAAGCCTAAAATGGCGTTGTTTTACTCTGACTTGGTGCCATGTGTTTTTACCACTGATTTTTTTTTCAGCCCCAAATGTTTCATTTCAGATTTTCACTATTTTGACATTCAAAGCAGCCGAAGAATTCAATTGGAGCACATGCCGCTGTCCCCCGTCAACTCCCACCCCATCCCAAAAAACAGGATCCATTTCCCAAACTTTCTGTCTGTACATCTTATTAGAATTATATATTGTAGGTGAATTCCTTGGCGATGAATATTCTGCACAGAAAAATGTGGATAACCCTGACTTCAGTAAGCAGGAGCAACTCTATAAAAAACATGATGTCCCAAAGACCGAGTCAGTGCCCAACAAGGTCACCTCCTTATGTCTCTCGGGCGCTATGCACATGAAGCACTCCAGCTCCCCCTCGGCCTTCTATAGCTCTCTGTGTGGGTAGACATGGGAGAGTAACCAACATGCAGCCCTCTGGAGGGCCAACTGGGTATCAGAGGCACAGGGGCTCCATAAAAAGCCCATCTGTGTCCCCCCTCTGAAGCTCTGAAGCTCAGAAGGCGCAAGTGTTGTCCCACACACGTTCCTTCTCTGGACCTATTCATGTGTCTTTGCATCTCTGTGTGGTCAGACATTGGCTGGACTCCAGAACTTGGAACTCACTGAGGTTAGATAAATGGCCTCCTGATAAACTACTTATCCTGCAGTGTTGCTGCAAGGATCTGAGCAGCAGAGGCATTGCGAGGCGTTGCTAGGGGTGGTCTGAGGGGGCTATAGTCCTGGGTCTTTTGGTTGTAGCCCCGGATAGAAACCCAGGGGCTTCAACCCAACCCTAGTCCCGACAGTCCCGACATTAGTGTAGCCCCAGATCTTTTCCAGGCCTAGCAACACCCCTGCTGAACAGTCTTACTTCCTCATTACGAGTTTGACAGTAATTCAGTGGTAAATCTGCCTGAATTACCGTCAAACTAATTTACCGTTCCCCAACTCGGTCCCGTGGGTTTACCGCGGGATTACGAGCAGTGAAAGGACTGTGTAAATCCCCATTTTTGGAGTTCATAGGAATCCATGGGGATTTTGGTGGAATTACTGCTCGCAGTAATTCTGCCGCAGTAATTCTGCCGATTTTCTGAGGAAATGTGTAGTATTTACCTGCAGCTTTTTTGTTGGAGCTAAATCCTGCACTTTTCCTTCAAACTCGGACTTCGATGGTGCGGTAAAAAGGGCAGTAATTCCGCTACCACCAGAACAAGTGGCATTGACGGAATTAATGTCACTTTTTTACTGCACTGAACTCGTAATGAGGCCCATTTAATGCCAGAGTGAGTTTTTAGAAAACTGGAGGTAAGTGTCTACTGGTGCATTCGAATTAGTCCATAGAGATATCAATGGCAACTGACTTGTACCACCCCACAGTCAAGACACATGAAGACATGTTTATGGATAGGACTTTTAAAGGAGAAACCTAGCTAGTAAGCAACAGATCCCTGTATAGAAAAAGATGGAGAACCCGAGCGAGGAGGACTGGCAGAGCAAGGAAGTGGAGGGTGTAGAGGCGGAGAAGTGCCATCAAGGGCTTCATTGGCACTGAGGTGATCCTTGAGAATCAGCAACTTCAGTATCTTCTTGGAGTGCTGGGGAGATGGGCCCATAAATCTGATGCATACCACTGTGTGCTCAGCAGGAAGCCTGTTTCTTGCACCTGGCCCACTTGCAGCTTATAGATTCTAGTCTGGTGATGTTGGGCCTAATGGTGCATGAAAGGCTAATGGGATAACAGCCTGTATCCTGCAAATGCTAGTGGTCAGCCCTTAATGTGCTGCACTATCTTACCGCCCTACATAATGTGATCATTATACACATTTCTATTGAGGAATTAAGCGTTTTTATTAAGAAAACTGTGACAGAATTCCATCTGGTAAGGGTGGAATAGGCCAGACTTTTTTATTTGTGTTCACCTAAAATTATGCAAGCAATTCTTTTTACGAAAGGGAGTTCTGCTAGTCGGTCCCCTTTCACAAATGCTCCTTGGTGAAATTATAGTATAGGTGTACCTTTCCTGTCACCAGTCTCCTGACATCTACAGCATAGCTCTACAGTGGCATAGAGCAGGTGCAAAGGTCACATGTGCATCCTTTACGGCTGCTACAACCCAAAGTTCTTGCAGCTAGAGGTGGATTTTTCATCTTCTGGCCCTCTGAGCTCAATTATAATTGTATATCTTAGTCAATCTAGTGGCATGTAAATCTATTAATATAAGCCATGCCTTGTTGTCGCATGGTGACTGCTAAGAGTACACAATTATACAGCCACAGCAATTTGACATTACACTAGTTTCAGCTCTGTGGGCAGGGCCCAGCTATGACAGGACTGGTGTATATTGGTGCCTTGTTTGACTGCCGCCACAGCAGCTATGTTGCACAATAGCCAGGGTGCTTCCTCTTTGAATCTCCTAAGGGATGGGTAACAACTCCCCCCAGGTCATAGGAACTTCCCCCAGGAGGTCCCAAGGTGCCAGTGCTTCAGAGGCAGCACTGATATAACAAAACCCCTCTCACACCAGGGTGCTGATCATTGGAAGCACTTTGAAGTCAGTAGTCATGGTAATGGGGGAGAGCTACACGTGCCACAGAGGAGTGGTGGGCTGGGGGAAGGGTCCCATCATTTGGTTTCTGTCAGAGCTCCCTACCTTTTCCTGCCCCCTCCATTTGGGTGTGATGACATATGGCACATGTTACAACAATCTGAATGGGACCACTTACTGCAGGTTTGGTTTGGACCAATCCCTGTGACATTTTGCTTTTAAAAGGAGAGTGTGTGCCCTCAATTGTTATTTATCTGTGGACTATCAAGAGAATAAGAAAGATACATTGGACCATTGTTGGGAGGTGCAGTACATTCCAAAGTCCTTCACCAGTGAGGTGAAGGCATAATGCATCCAAAGCAGAGGAGAGCTCTGGTGCCGAACCACCCCCAGTTAACAGTTGGAGTAAACTACTGTTGGACCAATACCTATTTGCTGGCTGCACTTGAACCAGGACCCTGTTCACTGGGGGTGGAGGATCCCCTGTAGGTGCCAACCAGGCTCTCTGGTATAGGAGTGCAGGTCTAAAGGTCTCACATTGTGCCTCCCAGCAGCCCAGAAGAAACAGCTCTGGGCTGTGATTCCCGCATGAAGCTGCTTGTGAGCTGCACTGACGCAGACATCCCCTGCCTGTCCCAAGCGTCTTCATGCCATTTGCCATTGCTGGTTGTCAACCGCGATTTGCAGTGATCCGACTGTGGCTGAATTTACTGCGGCCGGAACGTTTGCATGAGAAAGGTGCGAACTACTGTAAGTTTGCACCTTTCTCATGCGAACACACATACATACTTACACCCACACACACAACACACCCATAACACCCCCCACCCACACCCTCAGCCCACCCACACCCCCAACATAAACAAACCCCACTTACCTTCATCTTCATGCTGGGTTCCTGCAGCACCAGTTCCCTTTCACTTCCATGATCGGGAACCGGCGCCACCGGGTCCTTTTTCTTTTCTTTTTTTAACGGAAGGCTGCAGGGGTGTCCCCCGCACCCCCCGCTCACTATACCATAAAGTATAGTGAGTGGGGCGATGCGGGGGACACCGCCGCAGCCCCCGTTTATTTTTTACAATGCTCCCAGCAAAGTTTCAAACTTATGGTGTTCAGACCTTTGGTCGTAGCATTTTTAGAACTTTTGGTCATTGCGACCATTTTTTGTCAGTAAAATCGTCCTATACCGTCAACCGCACTGTATGTTGGACCCAGTCGCCCAGTTCCTCCACCTGATGTCAAAATACTGCCTCAGAAAGTGCCTCAAATCCTGGCTTCACGATTTCGAGCCACTAGAACAAGACAGAAATGGCCTGTGCCCCTGGTCCAATTCAAAGGGGAATAGTGACTTTCAAGCTCGCCCTTCTGTACCTTTTTCTCCAAGAAAGTTTTTGGAACAGTGACATTGTTGCCAATCCATTGCCTGAACACCCTTGCTCATCTACACAGTCTGCCCTTTTTCACAAATGTCTGCATTCCCTGTGTTATTTTCTTAGAGTTGTGGGTGCTCCCACTGTTTTCTGATTAGTCATTTGCATGTCATTGTTTAGAAATAGTCTATATGTTCATAGAACTTTGATTGGACATTACTTTATTGTGGTCCATTGTACTTAAGTTGTTTGGGCTACTACTGCTATGACCTCACATCCCTCCTGAAGAGTATAGCTATTAAGAAGATAGACCACACTGGGCCGGTGAGTCTGTGCAAACAGGACCTTTATTCCTCTCCATACAGCAGCCCCCACCTTTTCAGCAGAGCAAACAGTTCAACGGTTTAAAAGCTAACATTTTTCTTCTTGCAGCAGAAGATTGTCATTCCGCGCTGGAATGCTACTTCTTCATTGCTCTCAATTATAACCATGTACACACCCTCATCAACTATGTACACATGAATCAAGCAAGAAGCTGAGCCTGTGTGAAACAGCTGCCGCTCATGCATACTTACATATATATCAATAACACAGTTGTTAAACATGCGTGTTTTTATATATGTAATGAAATGTGTTGGTAAGCATACATAACAATAGCCTGCCCTCTGCAAACAATACCACAAAAGGCGAGGAGGTATACTTGTATGACTGTGCCTGTTTCACCTTGGTGATTGGGATCACTGCTGGTTTAGTAGTTACTGCGGGCTGGGTAGGTCATTTAACCACAACTCATCCCTGTTCCCCTGTAGACCAATAGTCATTTCATCACATTATTCCTCCAGCATCTGAGCAGAGTTATCTCTGCCGGGGTCTGATCCTGTGTCTACAGGTTCCACAGAGATGTATGAGCAAGCATTTAACATGCTATGCTATCCTCTGAGCAAGCTTTTCCACTGTTGGCGAATTCTGAATTCTTAACAAAGTCAGTGAAAACAATTCCACAGTGATGGCTGCACTCTAAGAGGGAATACACCTCTTCAATTTATTAAGAGATTTGGTAGTGCAATGGCAAAGATAAACACATAGGGCCTCATTACACGGACGGCGGTAAGGGTTAACGGTCACCGTTAATGGTACCGGTGACCGTTAACCCTTACCGCCTTACTACGAGGTCTGTTTGCGGGTTGGAGACTTTAACGCCTGCTTTTTGCAGGCGTTAAAAACCAACCCGCAAAGGGACCAGGGAGCTAATTACGGTACCGCAATTTGCGGTGCCATAAATAGCACCTTCCCCATTCCCATTATGCCCTATGGGGCAAAAATGGGAATGGGGAAGGGCAATGGGGGAAGGGGGAATTACCGCCCCACCAACCTTGGAATAGGGCGGTAATTCCCCTTTCCTCCAAGGCGGTGCCGGTATTTTACCAGCATGGACCAAGGTGCTAACAGAAAAAAAAGAAAAAGTGAACCGCGTCACATACTCAACAATGACTTCATCACATCATGCTTATGTGCTAGGTATGCGCCACACGCGCTTGACAAGTCTAGGTCACCCTGCGTTGTTTTACTGCACAGCTGAAAATATATTTCCAGTGAGGTGGAAGAATTCCGTTCACCTACGTTCAAACGGTTCTACGTTATTTCGCCGCAGTATCTTTCATCGCAGGTTATTTCATCGCCGTTTTTTTTCTCGAAAAACTCGTGCTTTTTGGGGTTTTTTAGGGGTTTGCCCCCCCAAGCCCCTCTTTTTTTTATTTTTTTGTATTCCCTTACACCCACAACCATATATTTAATTTTTTAACCCCCCCAAAAAAAAAAAAAAATGATTTTTTTTTCGAAATAAAAACGGCGATGAAAAAACACGCGATGAAAAATGCCGCGGTGAAATGCGTGTATACCGTTCAAACATGCATCGGTCCGCTCTGTTTTTTTGAAGCCCTTGTAGGTGCGCATGAGTAGTATTGCTGTCTTATCTACAGGTACAGCTCCTATCTTGCCATTTTCATTACACACAGGGGGTCATTACGAGTATGCCAGTGCGGGACAAATGCTGGTAAAACGGCTGGTACTATGGTCTCCGGCATTTTTCCTGGACCAGCATACCCGCCGCCCGACCTGCTAGGACTTCAGGCCCCTACTGGCAGAGAAATCACTGCATCACCAGCACCGTTAACAACTGTGCCAGTGATTCAGTAGTTCTGATTCCATGGAGTCTGACAGGATTCCATGGAATGTGAACTTACCGCCAGCGCCACTCACGCTAAGGCGAGTCTGCCGGTAACCCGCCGGTAACAACGACGGATTACAGGCAGACTGGTAATGAGGGGCACAGTGTTATTTTACATTTTTACAGAGACGGTTCTTGACTGTACTTGCTGAATCCTGCAACGAGTTATGTTGGGTGACCAACTCCTGGTCTACTTTACTATTTCATAATGGCAAGGAAATTTCACTGGTGCATGTCACGTTTTCTCTTCTTATTTTCCACTTTTCATTTTTCATGTTTTACTATTTTATTTTTTACTTTGCTTTTTGTTTCTTCTAGAAGTCAAGACAATGTTTTTAATGATGTTTTTTCATTGATTACACAAGCCATGTATGGCTTTATTTTATGTTTCCTTGTTTCTATGTTTATTTTTTCTCTCTGTTCTACATTAGGGGTCACTTTTTATTTATTTATCTTTTATTTTAGTTTCTACAGACTTTGCTGTGATGAACAACCTGCGAGGACTGAAATTCGTTGGATTTTTGTGGTCCACCTTATGTTTTCATTAAAAATCTTTCCACCTTAATTTTTTGTACATATTATTCTATTGCACTACCGAATGTCTCACTAATTCCAACAGGGGTATTCCCTCTTGCAGTGCAGCCATTACTGTGGAATTGTTTCCACAGTCTTTTGTTGTGTCTTACTTGTTCACCCATGTGCAAGGATGTTGTGGATACATAGCACCAGAAGTTCAGACTGCTGCATTAACTGTGTTTGAATTGAGCATTTACAAGGTGGTGCCTTGAAATTCTGAGTTCTTCCACCCATCACTTTTGTGGTCACTTCAAGAGATTTGCAGCAGGAGGCTAAAGCTTCCCCTACCTTGCAGCAAAACTTTGGAATAACCTCCCGCCATCCTCCAGGGCTGAGAAATCATATTGGATCTTTCGCAAAGCTCTCAAAACCCAGCTCTTCTCCTAACCTAGCACACTTCCCCCATCCTGTAAATATCTTCAGCATTGCGATCACCTACTTGTATGATACTACTTTCTCTTCTATGCAACGGTGCTTTGTTCTTGCTACTGACGTAATCTGCTAACTGTATGACAAAGTACGCTTCATTGACTTGTACCTGTACCTGCAACAGCGCCTCAATGCCTCAGGGTTGTTTGTGCACTTTATAAATGAAATAAATTAATTAATTAGAAAAATCACACTTACAAAATATACTATCCAATTGAGTTATTTATTTTTCTATAAAAATTGAAGTACCATTCTCAGCAGTGACAACGCACCGTACAAATATAGATATTATTTTAATATTATAATAAATATAATAAATAAATAAAATAATAATAATAAAAATGACGTCGTTGGTCGCAATTGAAAGATGCTTAAGCCTGGTATAATCCTTGCAGGTTCAAGCTTAGCGAAAGTCCAGTCATTGACCCAAAGGAAAAAAAAGATCCATGAACGGCAGTCAGAGCCGGCTCTGGTCACAGTGGTTCACGGAGAATACTGGTCTGATTTGTGGCGGGAACGCAACGCAGACTGGTTGGCGGATTCATCCGCATTTGTAACAATAGAACTCTGTCCCTTCCCTTGCCAACCAGTGCAGCTGATGTGTCTGCTAGCCTTCGGCTTAGGCGCAACTTTTCTACTCTTCAGCACTCTGATGATGGAATCATTGATGTGAGTCTGTCCACGTACCGCAAACATGTTTCCAGCTGAAGGTTGACGTTCTGCCAAGCACAAGAACTGTCATTCTGAAACGTATAGAGAGATAAGGAAATTGTGTAACCAAGGTTGAAATATTTCATTATTTAATGCTGCAAAAACATCCTGCTCTCAATGATATGATTGGTTATTTATAACGCGCTTAATAGCCAGAGGTTTCTAAGCACGACCCGGGGCTCGAACCCATGTCGCTTTGTGTCTTCTTGCTTCCAAGGCGAGCACGTTGCGGGACAATTCAGTTAGTCTCAGGTGAAGAACTAGGCAAATCACAGCAGGGTCGAAATGGGCCATAAAATGGCCCACAGTTAAAAATAGCTATGCATTCCTTTTGTGACACTGTTTGAATAGTACCCAAGGGGGAGTTTTTTGATAAATTGTGATGGATATTGTGCATTTTAAAGAATATTTATTCAGCAACACTGGTCAAAACTATTAGCCGCAGAGTGAAGTAACTCATCAAACTGTCCTACATTAGCCAAAAAAGGGGCCCACTTTGACCAAAAAACCGGGTCCACATCAGCATTTTGCGTTTTTGGTTTGCCCATGGGCCTATTGCCCAATAGGCCAGTCCGGGGCTGGGCACAACCAGGCCTTTTAGTCTTATTATAGTGGAATCGCCCAACCCATTAGAAGTTCTGGCCATGGAAGGGAGTGATTGATTAAGGAAAGAAAGAATAGGTACTTTTGTTGTACCAGGGATATTGTCTGTGTTATGTAGAGAATCTCACTGTATCTAATAGAACTAAGAAAGTATTCTTGTAACAGCGCCACGATGCCAGAGGGCTGTTTGTGCGCTTTATATATGTAAAAAAATTAAAAAATAAATATAAGGGTTGCCTGGCGTGAGGTTCTCAGCTACTCAAAGCGAGGGCTTTCCTTACACGATAGTGTCTAGTCACGCAAACTTTTCAATCCACCAACTTGGTGATTTAGCACCAAGTGCCCAAATAAAACCTTCATGTATACGGGTATGTTGCAACTGTTATGTGGCCTATGGATTTGTTATGCCAAAGCTCTAGGTGGAGTCACTAGCAGGCTTTGGTGTCTCCTGGGTGCTTATGGCCGTGGCTTGAGGCCTTTCTGCTCCGGGCGGCCTGGGTTGCTTGTGAATCGAGGTGGAACAGCAAGGGCCTAGCCACACTTAGCGCTTGCTCAAGCGGCACCTGATAAACTAGGCAAGCATGTCCTGAATTTGCCAAAGCTCACCTCCGAGAATAGGCACACTTAGGAACAAAGCTCCAAAATGGTCAAACTTCATTTAAGGGGTCCAGTCGTCAGATGAGACGGATGCATGAATCTGTTGCGTGGTATGCCACTGATTTACCATGCAAAGTGTCTTTTTGCTGTGCAAATTCCAGGCAAAGTAAGCACACAGTCCTTTTTGCAGTACAAAATGACTTTGCACGTTCTTTGCACGGCAAAAATACACTTTGCACGGTTCCATGAATCAGGGTTTGTGTCTGCAGTGCAAAGTCACTTTTCAGCAGTGCCGATTCACTTTGAACCGGGCAAATATTCCATGAATCGGGCCATTAGTGTCTGCATTCCATGAGAATCCCTGTACAGGACCCTATGGACTTCACCATCAACAAACCTTGGCCGCCCTGCGCTGCGCATGGCATAATGCGCTCTTAAGTGAATGTGGAAAGGAGTGCATGGGTGGTTGCTGTACACACGTGACTTTAAGAGGAGAGGTTTGATAAACAGGGAAGACGGCCTATAGTATATTGCAATACAAAACGCTTACCTTCTTTTGTTTAAGGTACACCCTCATCTTCTGGAAGTATCTGTCCAATTTCTTTCTGCCTCTGATTTTCATACCGCTGTCTCCAGGCAACTAAAAGCAGAGGAGGAAGTGTGTCAACGGGTGCGCATACTGCAGCGTTTATAGCGTCATCTCCTAAGCCTACGCTGGGAAGATGGCGCCCCGCTCTAGCAAGACATTGGTCCATTGCAAGCCTGGCATCATCACCCAGGGAGGACTGTAGACCCGGAAGGAGAGGGGGCCTTGTATCATGAGTGATACAGAATTTGGTAGGATAAGCATATCCTTTCAACTCAGGAGTAGGATTCAAAGATCACAAACACACACCTCAAATGCCAAACACATTCACACATCTTTATTCATTTTGCATTTATTTGCAGTGCACATAACAGGTACGAGTTGTGGAAATTAGGGTAATTAATAACGTGCTCAGGGTTTTTTTTTTTTTCCAAACTCGGATTCGGGATTCGAACCTGTACTTGCTTAGCTTGGTCTTGATTTCAAGAGTGCATTGCCACAGAGCTATCCTCGTGCACATGTTGTGGAAGCACGCATACAATAAGTAGGGCAGCTGAAGTACAACAGGCTTGACTTGGGAACAGGTCAACGAGGTGGGTCATGAGTTCCATACCCAGTGTGGGTTGACTCAGCCCTTACCCACACCACAATCCCTCCCAGGCGGATACATTGGTCCTATGTGGATAACAGTGATGGTAATACGTAGCATAGATTATGGAGTAGTAGAACTATATAGAACACCAGCATTACTGTGCAGACATACACACATAGAAAGGCCATGCGCATAGACAATAGAGTCACGTATATTGCGCATGCGCAGACTCTAAACACAACTCTGGTGTCTTTCCAGTCGTCTACTTACACACTCGGCCAAGATATCTGCTTGCCGCTGCAGACCTTGCATGAACAACTCAGTGTTTCTCGTGTCCTGGGCAGTCTTGGCCAGGTTTTTGCTCAGGTCACGGTTGATTTTGTTAATTGAGTGCAAGATGTTAAAGATCTCCAGCAGGAGGCGCTGTCGGGTCTAGAAAAGAGAACAGAAGTCATGATTCATAAGGCACTCAGTGTGTGAAGATCAGTGTAGTGAACTGTAGGCCTCACTGAAGGGGGTGGGGGGGCAAGTGGGGGTGGCACTGTCCTATTCAGATATATGTGTGTGTCTATTAAACATGCTCGTGTAGAATGCTGAACGTTGGTTCAGTCATGTGATAAACATGTTACTTACATGTGGATGTTTCTGCATCCGCTTCAGAATCCCATGAGGGAACTTTATGTTCAATGTCTCGTCGAGGCACTGCTTTGGAAATGTCCCTCTCTGAAAGAAGAAAAACATTAAAAAGATGCTTTAATGTGTCAGAAAATATCACACATAGTTGGTAAATAAAAAAACCTATGCGAAAGGAAGGAGGGCAAATAGCACCAACGTGAGTTGCTGGCTGTTTTGCATAAAATTAAAGAGCATTTTGGGAACATATGAATAACAACGGATTTGTATATTTGACAACTTCATCTGTGGTAGTGATTCGATTGTGAAACCAGAGCACGTAATTCACACTGGGCGTGGGGGTCATTTCCTTTGACGTCTACTTTCCCCAAAGGTTTTCCTTTCACACCTTGTAATTCATCACTTCCCTGCAATTCTCAACTACCACAAGCTCAAGCTGCTTATTGGTGGGTGACAGCGAGAGCCTTGAAAGTGCCCCACCTGCGGAGCAGTTTTTGAGGCCCACATACCCCTGGCTCACTCAAGGCCTTTTATGTCACTGATCCCATACAGCTCATTTGCACAGTGTTTCCTTGAGTCATGTGACAGATTTATTTTATAGAATGAAGCGTTGCTGGATTTAAAAAAAAAAAAAAACAGGATCCAAGGTACATATGCATCTGTCCCTCCACCCCCCTCTTCTTTGACCCTCATCTTGCTACTGCACCCCTTCTCCCCTATCACACTCCAGTGAAACTCAAAACACCCTTATTTGGGACTTTTCGCCCCATTTCAGGCTTGGGCTTTCCCTTAGGGCGATGTTGGAAGTGCTGGGAAGCCAGGCCGTGTCAAGGTTTTTACCTTACCACGGTCTGGTGAACGGGGCAACGTGCTCGTCTTAAAAGCAAGACGACACGAAGCACCACAGGTTCGATCCCCGGGTACTCGCTTAGAAACCGCTGGGTATTAAAAGCGCGTTATAAATAACCTATCATGTTATATCAGACCAGTGTGGGCCCATTCTAGGCAAAGGGGGCCACTATGGCAACAATGTGCAGCTTATAATTTTAAACAATGTGGCCAGACAAGCATGCTTAAAAATGCACTATATCCGACATCTTTTACAAAAAAAGTGTCACCGGATGATACATAAACATTGTATCGTGAAAAGTAACGACTTGTGAATGCGGGACGCGTTTTTTTTGATGCTGGGGACTTTTTTTTTCCCACGCTGACTCCTGCTCCCATGTACACATATTTTCTGTAAAAAAACAACAACTATGTTCAACTGTGACTGAGCAGCTGCTGCGGTGAATTTCAAAGAAAATGTAGAGGCAGGGCTGGGAGAACATTTGGAGGCAGAGCTGAGCCCAAATGAGCCTGGGTGTGGGCCCACAACACAGTGTAAAACATCCAGTGGAGGCCAGGAGCACACAAGTGACATCAGGAGTCCTATTACGCGCATGGCAGCAGTGGGAGTGCAGCGGGAAGAGGATGGGACCTGCTTTCCTTACCTGGTGTGGGGGAGGGGGTGAGCAGCTCCATTGTTGGGTGCTTTATAATAGTGCAGCGCTGAAGCTGTGTCTCGCGTGGGACCCGATGGGGGGTAGGGGTTTGATGGGCACATTAAGTGGGGACAGCACCGACAGATTTGGAAATAGGTTTACAATGTATGTATGCATGAATTCACGTGCTGTTACTTAAGTCGCTTCGATTCATGTAACCAAAGCAATGCTGTGCTCCTCTATAGCGCTTCATGACAGACTACTCCGGCTTTATAGCACTGTAATGACAGTCACTAATACCCCATTTTGGATAGTACTTGATGTATCGACCTGAGACGGATGAAAGGCTAAATCGGCCTGGGATGAAAGACTGAGTAGGTCTTGCCGTATGATGCGAGCTTGCAAAGTGCGGCCTATTCTCAGATCAGAGTCCTGCAATGTACCTGTATAGCCATCAAGCCTTGCGTGCCACATGTTAATGTTAATGTTAAAGGATATTTGTACCGCGCACTATCACCACCGGAGTGGTCTCCTGGCGCTCTGGCGGCTCTGAAAAAGGGGAATGGGGGAGCGGGGGTGAGTTAGTGGGAATAAGCTTGAAAAGTCAAGAGAGCAGTGATGTGCTGTTGGCAGCCTCAGCCCTGTGAGTCCGTTGGCTGGGTTTTACGGTCGGTAGTCGTCGTGTGCTGTTGTGCGAGTCTATGTGTGGTTTGTCTTGTTGTTACAGTGTAGTGAAGTTTGTGAGGATTGTTCTGTAGTAAGCTTGTGCATGTGTTTGGTTAGAGTTTGAGAGGTGTATACAGAGGGGTGAAATTATTAGTGGATTGGTTAATTGACATTGCAGTCCTTGCAGTAATGCCTAGGTGTGATGCTTGCTATCGTTCACTATTCCATCTGAGTGTGGCACTTGCTAACCTTCATAATCCTATCTAGATGCGACACAGGCCAAAGTTTAGAATTCCATCTAAGTGTGGCACATGCTAACATTCACATTTCTATCTAGATGCGACGCAGGCTAAAGTTAAGAATGCCATCTAAGTGTGGTGCATGCTAACATTCACATTTCTATCTAGATGCGACGCAAGCTAAAGTTAAGAATTCCATCTAAGTGTGGCGCATGCTAACATTCACATTTCTATCTAGATGCGACGCAGGCTAAAGTTAAGTATTCCATCTAAGTGTGGCGCATGCTAACATTCACATTTCTATCTAGATGCGACGCAAGCTAAAGTTAAGAATTCCATCTAAGTGTGGCGCATGCTAACATTCACATTTCTATCTAGATGCGACGCAGGCTAAAGTTAAGTATTCCATCTAAGTGTGGCGCATGCTAACATTCACATTTCTATCTAGATGCGACGCAAGCTAAAGTTAAGAATTCCATCTAAGTTTGGCGCATGCTAACATTCACATTTCTATCTAGATGCGACACAGGCCAAAGTTTAGAATTCCATCTAAGTGTGGCACATGCTAACATTCACATTTCTATCTAGATGCGACACAGGCCAAAGTTAAGAATGCCATCTAAGTGTGGCACATGCTAACATTCACATTTCTATCTAGATGCGACACAGGCCAAAGTTAAGAATGCCATCTAAGTGTGGCACATGCTAACATTCACATTGCTCTCTAGATGCGGCGCAGGCTACTATTAAGAATTCCATCTAAGTGTGAAACATGCTAACATTCATAATCCTATCTAGATGCGATGCACATCTCGAGCGCGTTAGTGCCATTGCTTATTGTGGCATCTTGTGGCACCTGGACAGCTTTGGTGGCATTTCCTATTGGAAACCCTGGAATTGGTCTGGCTAGGGTAGAACTAAGCAAAGCCAGATATTTAACTTGAGCCATCCCTGGGAAAGGTCATGTGGAGAAAGCCTGCGCATGCGCAGTGGGACACTGTACCATCCCTGCTCCAGTACTAAGATGACCACCGGGTCACCAGGCCACGGACCTGGGCTTTCCATGCTCATCCCATTGCATCCTGGGAGTTGTATTTTGGATCAGTTCAACTGAATAAAATGAACTCCAGTAAAAGTGGAGTAAAAGAAAAGTCAAGGACTGGAATAAAGTGCTCCGGTGCAGTGGAGTAATTGGTATTCCTGTGATACTCAGAGTAATATGTTACTCTCTCCCGATCACCCTCGGAATGATCTGGGTCTCTCCCCCTGTCAGGGTTCCCCTGATACTCTTTCCCTTCCATGTTGAAAGTATAGTGAGCCCCTCTTCTTACCAGCCTGTGGTACATGGGCACAGCCTTTTTTTAGACGGCTTTGGAATACTGTGCAGCCGTCTGCCCCCTCTCTCTCTTAAGATGCTGGAATACTCTCTTCCCTCTTACACTCGCTCACCCTGTCTGCAAATGTATTCTTTGAGTCTCCTATTGGGCGGAGCAGGCCGCAGGCTGGCATCGGTGCCCACTGCCTGACATGGCAGGTTCTTTAGGTTGGTGAGGTCCCGTTGCACTGTTCTTTACTTTAATTAACTTATAATGCGCGGCAATGAACCCGTGCGCATGACGGCGCAGACAAGACCATGGGCGTAATTTTAGGGGGGACAGGGGTGTTTGTCCCCCCAACTTTCATGGCACACCATTTTGTCCCCATTCATTTGACAGGGGAAACTTTTCTTCAGATGTCATGTCCCCCCACCCCCAACATTTTCAGCAAAGTTATTCCACTGGACAAGACAATATACAACATGGATCCAAAAACGATCTAGAAGAGGTCAAGAACTGATGCAGAGATTTTAGCCAAACAGCAAGGTTTTGACTAAAACCCCTCACTTGCCCCCTCCTCTAACGGGGTTCCCCAGCAGCAACGTGACTCACCCCCCACCACAACTCTCAGCCTGGCCAGACCCAGAAAGGAGCATCATTGCCGAGTCTAACCGAAGGGACACACCTACGGAGGCCCGAGGTCAACGTTTGGCGTCCTTGGGGTCAGAAAAGCGGGTTTATTCAACATGTGAGGTGCTGGGCTGGGGGCGCTGTTACAGCTTTGGGGGTAAATGAAATCGCCATCCAAGTGGCCGTGTACTAATGACACCTGGACGTGGCCCCTGAGAGGTCACTAAGAATGCACGCACAGACATACACCTTACCATCACTCCCAGCCGATTCAAGCTGTCCTCGGTGACCCGCTTCTGCTGGTGACGGGAACATGTACACGTCTGTCACAGTATCTGGACGCCGCAGAGGAGGACAGCAAGCGCCGTGAGCGCCGAGATGGAAGCCATGGCGGGTGTGAACAGGGCCCGCTGCAAAACCGGAGAAAATGCACTATGAGAAAAATCGCCATTTCAAGAACAGTCCCGGCCTGCAAAGCGCTTCTCGGGGGTCCATGTGCCCCTTCTGATTTCGTTTCCTATATAGAGCTTGTAGCGCTTCGCAGGACTCTGGAGAGGCTGGAGCTGCAAAGCGCTATGAGTCATTTTATACACACACACACACACATATATGTGACTTACAAAATACAGTCGGAACACTACACTGTGCTATTAAAAACAATATTTACTCTTATCCTAAAGGAGCACACGCGCCCTCACGAATGTTAAAGCTGTATACGATGGACTGGAGTGACCCAAAAAACCCCAAAAGACATATTCATGAATAAATATATTATAAATATGCAATATGCACATAACTGCTAACGGGTTAGAGCAACTTCTGAAAAAAGTGTGAGCAAATGGACAAGTCATTAAAATGCCCACTTTGACTGAATAGTAAGACTTATTTTTAAAAAAAAACTGAGAAATGCTTTTGTGGACGGTTTCATAAGCGCAACATCTCAGAAAGTTGCCCACCGCGGAGGAGCTTCTCCAGCCTAGAAATAAGTTCACCTTGCAAAGAAAAAGTTTGGCAACCCATTCACATCGTTACTGCCCCGGCGCATCACTCATTCATAGGTTCAGCTGCACGAAAGCGCCTTTTTTTCTGCACAATATCGAACGCTACAGTAACGGGCGCAGCCCCCCACTCTCCCCCAGGACAGATCTCCTTACCTGCTCAGTCTGCCGGTGAAGGTTTTTCGCCCGGCCTCGCACATCGCTTCGTATTTATTGCACAGTCGCCGGGTTACATCATGAAAATGAAAAGTTGACATCTTGGACCGGAGTTTCGCCGGTTTCACTTTCTCTTCGATGTCCTTATATTCGGTTTCCATTTTTTATCGAGCTGTTCCTCTTTTCTTATTCGCTGCTGTTTGCAAACCCTAGAAGAAAGACCAGTGGTGAGTCTGCGTGTCCGGGGCTTTTGTTTTTCCCCTGGATAAGTTATGTGTTGTGTGGCGAGCCGGTTGCATCACTCAAGCCCTTGACATCTGACGGCAACAACAGACAAGTTTGTTTGCATCACGGAGTTCAAAAACCACTCTCTGGGCTAATAACGCGTCTTTCCTAACGTGTCGTAATTTCTCTGACCCAAACAATCTTACTGGGTGAAATATTACAGCTTTTGAGGGTCTTCTTTGGGGTGCTTCGCTTCCAATGGCTGGTTCTCCCACCCAGGAGATGTCTCTGTGGGTTAAGGCGCCCACTATAGAGTGGTGGTCGCAGGTGCGCTCGTGGTATGCCCTAATTGCGGTAACTGGCAATTTGGCTGAAGGGGTAACTCGATGGGTTGGTGCGCCTTCTGCGCTGGACTCAGATCGCAGCTGCAAATTATTGGGGATTGAAATAGGGCACCAACAGCAGCTTTGTCTCGAGGCATTTAAAGTTATAATACAGAAACCCGGATTGTAGTTAATTCCGACAGGACGGCCAGATGCGGTTTTTGGAGATCACAGGCGCGCGGCACGAGACTTCTGCCAAAGAGCATTGTTACCTTGCAGACTGCGACTGAACATATTTATTAATGTTTATACTCACTTTCGTCAGTTAGCTTCACTGCACACAACCATTTCTGTGCCCTCTAGATTATACACTTCAATTTTGACACGGCAAGTCTCACCACACAATTTGTACGCCGCATTTTGAATTAGAGGAATTGCGCAGCAGGATCTCCGTCCATACAGAAACAATCGGGTAGATCCATACATATAGCCTGTCCACATCTTTCTGAATATGCCATACATGGGCTCATGTGTAACTCTCTCTGGTAGGCTGCTCACAGCTGGACAAAGTTAAAAAAAAACATTTCTTGACAAACGTACCTGTAGAAACCACTAACTGGGCCTTGAGGCTGACTTTGGAAGTCTGCCCCCCTCCCCTGTGAGGACCCCGCAATTTTGGAATCCCCACCCACCGCTGTCAAAGACACAGGGTGAGTGCTACTTGGGGACTTGTAATAGTAGTATGGGCAGTTCAATAAATGTACTGCAGAGTATCTCACTTTCTCGAACTTCTCGGAACACTAGCGCCTTCGGACCAACTCCGTTGGTGACAGTGCGTGGTACAAATATCTTTAATATTTAACATTTAACATTTAACTATTCTGAATTCGTTTTTTTCTGTTCCCCCTAGGGTCGCTTTCCCTGCCCTGAGGAAGGTGCAAATGGATGCCACATTTTTGGCGCGCCGAAACGTGTTTGGCAGATATAGGGCATGAATATCTATTTATCATGCAAAATTAAGGCTATCATTAATAATAGATAAGATATCTATTATTAGATAAGCAAGCTCACCGGTAAGATAGCTCAGCGGGTTGAGCGCTCTCTGCTGCGATCTGAGCGTGATCTGCAGGTCACAGGTTCGAATCCCGGCAAGGCCAACTCAGCCTTTCATCCTTCCGAGGTCGATAAATGAGTACCCATTTCGGTTGGGTGATATTGTATGTAAATATATGCTCTGTAAAGCGCTTTGGATTAAGGCGCTATATAAATAACACATCATTATCATTAATACCCTGGAGTACCTAATAACTTGGATTCACAAAGAATGAATAGAATACTTATTTATTTATTCAGATTTGTAGAACGCACACCAGCCCATGGGCATCGTGGCGCTTGTTGCATACATAGCTTAGTTACATATACATGATGAGGCATATACTTACAGTAGATCTGTTATTTTCTACATATTTACATATGATGTATTCATATTTACAGATGTGGTTACAATTTACTGCGCAAGGATTTGGGTCTGGAGTTTCCTGCGAAATGCCAGGAGTGTGTTTTCTGCTCTAATCTCAGTGGGTAGTGCATTCCAGAGCTTTGCAGCAATATAGGGGAAACCTAAGCCACCGGCTTTGGCTCTGTTAATACGTGGGATGTGGAGTTGGTTGGAGTATTGTGTTCTGGTGGGGCGTGTGGAGGAGGGCTTGTACATCTTTTTTCTTCGTCGTGGTTTCTCATTGCTTTACTTTGAATTGTGTTCACCCTTTTGTTTCATATATGCAAATATGTTGTTTGTCTTGACTTTGGATGTTTCAAAATGAGATTTGTATTTTTTACTGCACATAAACCTCGGCTTTGAATATTTGAGATACTCTCCGTGACTTCTTGCACAATATGATCCTTCTAAAATAATTGTAATTTGAGTTGTTTGCAGCGTGGACCACTTTTTTCTTTTACTACATTATATTGACCCCAAGCGCACATGCTCACAAGGGGCTCCCCTATTGGATGTATTTTCTGATTGCAGTAACTGGCAACTTGGCTGAAGAGGTATCATAATGGGTTGGTGCACCTGCTGCGCTGGACTCTGTGATCACAGGTGCAAATTAATGGGGTTTGAAATAGGGCACCAACAGCAGTTCCTCGCATATGGCCCTGATTCATGGAATTCTTTGCACTGCTGAAAAGTGAGTTTGCACTGCCGACACAAACCCTAATTCATGGAACTGTGCAAAGTGTATTTTTGCAGTGCAAAGTTCCATGAGTCGGGCTCTTAATAAGGGATTGGTTCTCTTAAGGATGGTCGGGCCGGGGCAGAGTGCATCGCATTCCAGACTGCGCCCCCTCGCTACTGACGTAAGCTGACATCTAAAGTTCACAAGCACGAGTGGACTGGGAACCAAAAGTGGCCCTGGAAATGTTTTTCAAAGTGACCCCATTTTCCAATTAAGGGAAAACCCAAACCCCCTATGTAGGGTTGGGCAGGGTTCTCCTACAGGAAAATATGTGTCCAAATAGTGAATAGGAAATCACATTTGTACATTATACTGATTAAAAAGTAGTAAAACAAAACAAAAAGATGTGAGCATGCGGGTGATGGAAGGCAGGAGTTAGGATGCATGGAAGAGAGGATAAGTGACTTCTGTACCTGTAACCATGCACCCTGTACTATACCCTGCACTAAGTCTACTTATGATTGGTGGCTTTCCTGTAACCCCGAATCAAGCCTTCTTAACTTCATCTTATAGCGCCTCGAGGCCTGCGGGCTGCATTGCGCTCTACAAATCCAAATAAATAATGTGGAACCAAAAACTAGGCTACCCATACAAAAGAGGTCCATGGTGCAGGACATCTCCAGAGTTCCCTGTAGGCCAGCTCACCTCTGTTTGCAAGAGGGCAGTCCACCTCTGCCTGCAAGTTCGTTTACTATACTACATATGGCTGCTGTGAGAGGTTAAGTTTACAATTCTTAGAGCGGCTTCTGTTAAGGCATGCCCTCTTATATGTAACTAAATTTTACATCATGTTTTATGGCCCCTAGATGTTTATACATGGCCCATATGGAACCAGCCAAAAGCATCATGAGCACATTTGAACAGATGAGTGTGTAGATGGAAGATGACGGCTGTGCTATGGGCTGTAGAAGTAGAAGAAGGACTAATGAGAGTATTACAAACAGAGACAGACCTCATTACGACTTTGCTGGTGTGGAATTAACGTGCCGGTGTTTCCGTATTAAAAAATAGCCAGTATTACCGGTGCCGCTAATACCGGAAAATCCCCCACGGAGTCGTCACTCCGGCACTCGGAATCCGACAGTAATTCCGCCAGACCGAGTGCCCAGAAACAGTAATACAGTTTGCCGGTATCCTGGCGGTAAATCCACCAGGATACCGGCAAACTTGTAATGAGGCCCTTAGTACAAGTTTGCGGAACACCGGATGTTCACCACTCTGGCAAATTCTGCGTTTCAGGTGCAAAAGGCTTAGAATCCACCTGATTATGTGTGGAGGTATTTACTGCGACACAACAGCATTATCACATGCAGTCATTTCCACATGCAGAAATATGCAACCTCCATGGAGTACCATGCAGGGCTCAAGTCGAGGGGAAAAAGCTCGGGACGGAGTCCACCCACTTTTTTCAGAGGGTGGACTCAGTCCCCCCCAGCTAAAATGAGAAACATTGAATGTATGCATTAAAGCGGACCACGGGGATCGAACCACAGTCAGCAGATGTGCCGGCGGCCACTTCACCAGTGCACTATATATCCTGATGAAAAATAACAAACAACTAAAGGTAAAATGTCCCATTTAGGGACTGCAAGTCCCAGGTAAAACATTTGCATTGGTTCTTGAAGTTTAAAACATGCACGTCTTTTAATGTGTTCAAAAACACTATTAGAAGAAAATATCCTCTCTGGGTTTTGTGTGTGTGTTGTTTCTATCAAAGGCAAATACCATTCGTCCTGTGCAATTTGGGTGGTCATGAAAAGTCAATTTAATGAAATGTGCATACTTCACCTTGAAATGCTAATGTCTGGCGACGTCACATCCCATTGCATTTGTTGATGAGTCCCCCCCCACTTTAATTTTTAGGACTTGGCACCGTGGTACTATGGGACGCCAAAATGGGGAATAACTGAAAAGCCTTCATGACTCGTAATAATGCAGACCCTTCAGATGACCATATGCTTACCGCAAAGCGGTAACTATGGTTTTGGCTGTATTACAAGATGTAATAAAGCCAAACTCGTAATCGCCTTGGGTGGTAGGGGTGCGTGGTAAAAATCAACATAACATAACAGGGAATAACATTTACACAATTCACATGCAACTACTGTAAGCAACAGGCCCATTGTGAGGAGAAGAGTATGGGGGTCATTACGAGGTTGGAGGTAGCCATGGTGCTATTAGCACCATAGCTAGCCCCATACCGCATACCGGGTCCGGGTTCCCTGAATGGGGAAATACCGAGCCATTCCGACCTTGGAGGACCCGGTATTTCCCCATTCAGGGAACCCATCCCCATTCCCATTTGAGCCCCTATAGGGCTCAATGGGAATGGGGAGGGAGCTAACAACGGGCCCGGTGTTAGCTCCCTGGTCTGCTAGAGGGACCCGCTAAGGGTGCCTGGTAAAACCAGCCGCCCTTAGCGGAACCCACTAAAGGACCTCGTAATGCGGCGGTAAGGGGTTAACGGCACTGGAACCCTTACCGGCGCCGTTAACCCCTTACTGCCAGCCTCGGCATGAGGCCCTATGTCTTCTTGTTGGTGTATGATCCTAAATTGTTTCCTGTGGCAGGTCTTTTGAGCGGGTGCAGCGGCAGCCCTAATGATCGCGCCCTATGCCTGGGCTTCCGCCTCAAGCTGCCTGCATTCCTTATTAGGTTCTTGCTCTGGGCCTCTGTTGGGTTCTTGAATCTCTCTCCTTTTTAGGTGTTGTGGAACACTTTCTTGGGTGCTTGGGCTGCTTTCCTAATTGGACTGTGTCTGCACCTGCTTTTTTGATTGTATTCTGAAGTCGCTGTTTGGGTTGGGCTCTTAACCTGATGGCCTGCTTGGGTTCTGTGTTCTCTCTGATGATTGGGTTGCAAGGCTGCCCTGCCAATTAGCTTTGCTATGGCCCCTTCGGTTAAGGGTTTTTTGAAATAGGCTCTGTGTTAACTAATTGTGACTGGGAGTAGCTCTCCGGATTGGGTTCTGGGTCACTGTTCTGATTGGATCCTAAGGCCGCTCTTCTAATAAGATTTCAGTTCTGGCAGCCTGGGTGGGTTCGAGGTCTGCTCTTCTGTTTGCATTCCCGCTCTGTTCTCATGGGTCTAGGACTGCTCTCGTGCTGTGGTGTTAGAACTGATCCTGTGATTGTTTATCAGGGCTTGTCTGGCTGGGCTCTAGAGCTGCACCTCTGGCTTTGCCTGTAGGGCCTCTCCTACTAGTTGTGTTCCAGAGATATTTTTCAGTTTGAGGTTTGGGTTTGTCTTCTGATTGGGTTAAGGGGTTCCTATTCTGTTTGCATTTTAGAGCTGCCCCTGAAATCATGTTTAGGGCTGCTCTTCAGATGGTATTATAGAACTATTCTTTTCTATTCTAGGGCTGCTTGTCTGATTGGATTCCAGGGCCGCGCTTCTGATTGGTTGTTAGTTATGCTTTTCTGATGCAGTGTTAGGGATGCTTGCCTGATTGCTGCACCGAAGTCCTCTTGATTGCATTCCAGGGCAACTCTTGAGTTTGGTTCTAGAGTTGTTCTTGCAATTGGATTTAAGGGCTACTCTGCTGATTGGGATCTAGGGCTGCTTTTCTATTGGATTCTAGAGCTATTCTCCGGAATGGGTTTTAGTGCTGTTCTAGGGCTGCTCATCAGCGTTGGTTCCAGCGATGTTCTTGCAATTGGATCCCAGCTGCTCGTCGGATCGCATTCATGAAGGGCTCTCTTTATTGGCCACTGCTGTCAACATTAGGTTATTGGCCCATTTTCCAGATTGGATTCTGAGCTGACCCTCCAGTTCTGTAGCCCTAGAGTTGGTTCTTGGATGTGTTTTAGCTATTGACCTCCTCTTCTTCATGGTTTACCGTCTTTGGCCTTCTTTGATCTCTGCATTATTCCTGGGTATGGACTGTCTTCATTCAATCTGGAGGAGAGAAGACACATTAGTGCAGCTCATTGGAGTGCCCTGACTTGGTCTTCTCCCTGTCATCATCACCTTATGCATTTTGGATCTACTCTGACCTCCTGAAATTCCTTCCGGCCAAGTCTCAGCCCCATTATACCACCACGTGGCCTTGCCCTAAAGCAGTAGAAACTCCTAGTGGCAGTCCTCTGGGCTTTCCTGAGTCAACAATAACTCTGGTGCAATTGTCGGTGTAGATGATGACGAGTGCCGTAATGTAGGCTGTGGCATGTGGGACACTTGCAATTCAAGAATTAACCATCTTTTCCTTTCTAAGGCAATCTCACTTAAGCCAGTAACCTGTTACAATAGTCCAGCTTCAAAGTGTTGTGTGTTACAGTACCTGCGGTCCCAGGTTTGAATCCTAGCCACACAACCTTGTAAGGTTGATACACTAAGTATCACTGAGTTGGAGACTAATAAAACCCATTAGTAACCGGCGAGGGTGCAATCAGAATGAAAGAGCCATTCTGATTGGCCCTCGCTGAGTCGTAACCAGGCCGGGAATCCCTCCGTCGGGATTCCACGGCCTTTGTCCCCGGCGGGGGCCTGTCAGCCCCTCAGCCAATGAGGAGGCTCGAAGCGGGGCCATACCCGCTCTGAGCCTCCCTGCGGCTGAGAGGCTGCCTTCGCCCCCCGCCGGGGACTCGGATAAGTATTTTTTTTTTATTCCCTTCCCTCCCTCCGCCCCCCTCCCAACTTACCTTCTTGTTCCTGCGTCCCCGGCGGGGGACGAGGGAAACCTCCAGCCGTGTGGAGACTTGGGGCAGGGCCATCCCGCTCCACGTCTCCACACGGCTGGAGGTTTCCCTCGTCCACCGCCGGGGACGCAGGTAAGTTTTTTTTTCTACCCCCATCCCACTCCCGCCCTCCCAACCCCACTTACCTTCTTTTTGATCCTTTTTTCGGGAGCGGACGCGCTGGGAACACTTGTGTTCCCAGCGCGTCTGCTCCCGATGGCCACCATGGAAAGGGAAAATGGACTCCATTTTCCCTTTCCATGGCGGCGGCCATTTTCTTTTTCATCTTTTTTTATTTTTTTCTCCCGAAACGCTGCAGCGTTTCGGGACAAAAAAAAAGCTTTTAGTGCCCCGGTCACGCAGTTTTTGCAGGCTGGGGTACTAATAGCTATATGCCCCTCACGGTGGGGGCATTACCGACTCTGGTAATGCCCCGGGGCCTTCATTAAGGCCCTCGCTTCACTCGGGGCCTATAACTATGGCCCCGGGGCATTACCTGAGTTGGTAATGCCCCCGCCGCTCGGGGCATATTGTTTAATTATTACCCTTGGAATGTCCATTTGGCATTCTCATTCGGTAATCTGTGGGCTCTAAAACTGGTAGAGCCCTGCGATTGTTCAGAATGCCACATTCCAGGGCTACTTGCAGCGTGGAGCTCACCTGCAGCCAATTCTCCACAGCCACTCAGGCAGATTATTTTACTTTCAACAAGCCCTGCCAATGTTCCACCAACCAATTTTCAAAGTCTGCCAAGTAAGATTTTAAATTTAAAAACAGGCCCCTCCCTGCCCATGTTAATGTTAATACCAAAACCTGAGTGCAAATTAACCCCAGGAAGTAGTAGAGAAAGCTAATTCGCCTGTTATACAGACCAACAAAGGCATTACTTATTTCCACCCTTTATGCTCTTTTTGACTCCTTTCACATGATTTTATTTAATATTTATTGAGCACGCATGCACCCAGAGGCCACTTGGTGCTATAACCAGGAAGATGGAGTCGCCAGAAGACCACCAATTAAAAACAAAGGTCTTTACGGCTCGCTGAAAGACGAGATGATTCTCAGTAACCCGCAGCTCACGAGGGATCGAATTCCAGAGCTTGGCATCCGCAACAGAAACGGCACGACCACCAACATGGGAAAGACGGAACCTAGGAACCACGATAACTGCATAGTCTTGGGAACCAAGTACACGGCTTGAGACATACGGCAGAAACATCTGTTGCAGGTACTCAGCCCCTAATCCATAAAAAGCCCTATGTATCATGCAAAGAGATTTAAACAGCACGTGTTTTACAATGGGGAGCCAGTGCAGCTGATGAAGGACATTAGACATATGAACCTCACGCGTTTTACAATGGGGAGCCAGTGCAGCTGACGAAGGACAGTAGAAATATGAGAAGAAAATGGGACCAGAGATGCCACAGGTGCCGCAGAATTCTAGAGCACCTGCAGACGTTGAAGGAGATATAATGGCTGAGCCAGATAGAGTGAGTTACAGTAGTCAGCTCCACTCAAAACGAGGGAAGCAATTACCGTGGCATGAAGATTACGAGGGATAAAGGGGAGGACGTTTCTGAAGAATTTTTTGTTTGAAATGCCCAGCCTGACAGACAGCGGGCAGCTGTGCTTCCAAAGAGAGTGACGCGGATAGTTTAACACCAAGGTTCCTCAAAACTAAAACGGGGGAGCGGTGTGGGGAGGAACAAGCCAAAAATCTGAAGTCCACAAAGAGGCAGCAAGGGGGGGGGGGCACCACCAAGATATCCGTCCTGCCCCCATTCAGCCTAAGCCAATTATCACCCATACACCCTCCAGCCAACCCTGCAGCTGAGACGCAGCCTCCAGATGATGAAGGTCGATGCGAACAATGATCTGTGTGTCGTCAGCATATGAGTAGCAGCGGAGGCCGTGGGTGTGGACAAGTTTGACCAAAGGCTGAATGTACACATTAAAAAGTGTAGGGGACACTGCGTAGTCCTGTGGGACACCACAGAAAAGAGAGACAGGGGCAGAATGAAAAGAAGAGAAAGGGAGAGACTGAGTGCGTCCAGTAAGAAAAGATTCTATTCAGGCTAACACCTGGCCGGACACCCTGGCCTCCATCAACCGAGCAATCAGGATGGAGTGGTTGACAGTGTCGAAAGCAGCTGACAGATCCAAAAATATCAGTGCACTCACACCACGCTGATTGGAGAGCCAGGCAAGGTCATCAATGAAGGAAACCAAAACACTTTCCGTGCCCCGGCCAGGACAAAAGCCTGACTGGAAAGGATCAACGAACGCAGAACTCTCAAGAAAAGAACTGAGAAGAGGTGAAATAAGTGACTCAAGTAATTACATAGAAAAAGGGTGTAAAGAAATTGGGCAAAAATCCAAAAGCACGGAAGGATCCACTGAGGGTTTTTTACAAAGGGGGATCACCAAATCGTGTTTAAAATGAGCAGGGATAACTCCAGAACTGCAGGAGTGGTTAACTGCCGGCACAACCCATACCACAGTAAAATAAATAATATTTTTCATGCTTTTCAAAGGGATAGGATCAAGGGGGGAACAGACTTAATTTTCAGAGTGGCCCCGACTATCAAATCAGGGCTAAAGATGGGAAAAGCCAACCACGACTTTAAGGATCAACAGATGCAGTCAGAAGAAGCCTAATCCCTAATCTTAAACTTGACAAGGCCATTTTGTCTCTGATATCCAAAATCTTCTGAAGAAAGAACTGGAACAGGCAATCACACAGAGACTGCAAAGGAATAACCCCAGACTGAGTGTTAGGGGGGGAGTGAAAGTGTACGAACTAAGCTAAAAAGTTCCTTTGGCTGATTGATTGCCATTTGGATCTTAGAAGTGTAAAAAAGTCATTTTGCCTCACAAATAGCTTTATGGTAGCAGTTAGTTTCTTGCCTCAATAGCTGCCTTTCGGCTTTACTGTATGACTTCCTCCACTTTCGCTCAGCCTGCCTTTATTTGAGCCTGTGCAACCTCAGGTCGCCTGTAAACCAAGGCTCCGAAGGGGCAGGACAAAGAGCACAGAGCTTAAAGGGGACCAGGCTGTTGGCAACAGCCATAATCGTACGTCTGTGTAAAGGAAGAAAGATCAACAGACTGGGGGCCTGATTACGACCTCGGCGGTAACCCTTAAATCCGGCGGTAGCGCTATTACCGCCGGATTTAAGGGTCCGCCGAATCAGGGCTTCGGCGGATTTCGCACCAGCTCTTGGCTGGGGGGAAATCCGCCGAAAATTTGCGCTATTACCTCCGGCGGGAAATCCGCCGGTGGTAAGAGCGCAAATTTTCCCCATTGAGCCCAATGGGGAATGGGGCATTCCCGAATGGGCTCAATAGGGACTTCCAAGTCCGCCCAACTCGTGATCCTGCGCTATTAGCGCCGGGGCTATGGCGGTCGCGCTAATAGCCCCCGCGCTAATAGCGTTAGCGTTACCGCCGAGGTCGTGATCAGGCCCTGGGTCTTCATACAACCAGTCTTAATTTGGGCAATAATTGTAGCATCTGGAACAGGGCCCCAGCGGCGTCTGACAGTCCTAGCTCAAGGAACCAAGCTGCTTTGCATCTTGGTGTTAATGTGAAAAGGCACAATAAGATGATCAGACCAGTAAACCAGAAAAACTGATAGCACTGAAATAAGATCATTAGGGGAAAAAATGTAATCTAAAATATTACCATGTTGATGGGTGGGCTGATCCACCAGCTGGGAAATTCTATGCCTCGTGTTTCCTCATGTAAAAAGATTTGAAAACTGGGCGCACCTGGGTGAAGTGTTGTGGAAGCGAAGGGGGAGGCAGCGCCTACAGGTAATCACTCTATCAAAGCTCGGCTAAGAGGCCCCGATACAGCCACTCCCTACCACACACATACACACACACACACACACACACACACACACTTTCCCTCATGATCCCTGAAGTGCGAAGACTGGCAGTACCTGGGTGATGGTTGGATGTTCAGCCCTCCGAGGGGGCGCTAGAGGGACAGTCTGCATAGCGAGCTGCCCTTCTGGCCTCCCACCCCCCCCAAACCCCCAGGGTACTTTCACCTGGCCTCCTCCATGGGAGGAAGTGGCGTCCCTGTGCTTGACAGTTTACAATCATAGGCGGACGTCCGCTACTCTGCAAAGCGGAAGTTACAAGTGTCCCCCGGAATTGTAAGATAATGACAATGCCCAACATAACCAAGGGGCTACCTTACAAGTTTAAGGAGATGTGACTTTACTTGGGACTGCCCCCCAAAAATGTTGTATGATCCAATAAATGTGATCTTGTGTTTCCAAATACACACCATTTGTCCTTGTGAGTCTTAGGTATGTGTAACCATTGCATGATGTCTTATACCCCAAGAAGGGGGTGTGGGCAATGGGGAATGCCCTGGCTATGTTATAGGCAGGATGGAGACAGACCCTCCCCCACCCCAAGCATTCCAGCAAAGGCGAGCCTGGAGGCCCTGAAGGGGAAGTGTCATGGCGCCAAGAGCTGCTTTGTTCCTTCGACAACACCTCGGTGACCAGGAGGAGGTGCAAGGTTTTATCGTTAATCGCCAGGCCAAAAAGACCCTCAGAGTGTGGTTGCGGAATGAAAGGGGCTGAAGAGGAGGAGCTGGCAGACAGCAAGATCCCATGAGAAATCCCAGTCCTTTAGGTGAGTGACCAAAGCGAATCGAGAGCCAACGTGAAGAACAGTTCAGATCAAAGCCAGGCCCCAAGTGAGGGCGCCCAAATGGCTCGGTCTTCAGAACGATGTGAAGACAAATTTAAAAGATGAAGAGTCCTTTGGCATTCGCTGGGGCGGTGGGGGTGGGGGGGTAGTGTGTGGGAGGGTGGTCATGTGGCGGGGACGGAGTAAAAAGAGAGAAGACGCACTCTAAAAAAGGAGAGAGGGAAGTAGTTGCAGGTGTGTGAACTCTCTAGGGGGAGCCATAAGGGGTTGGTAGCGGATGAGTAATTCCTTAAGGATGGAAAGAAGAGGCGAAGATAAAGGGCCTGCAGAGGGTGGCGTGGGGGCTAATCACAACTCCATGAACATATGAGGGGGTGGGGTGAATACATAGAAAAGCAATTATGCGGATCATGTAATAAACCGCTCCAAGTTACCGCCCTCTTACCTGTTGCACAGGAGCGTGGGAAGTTCCCTTGGCCAAAAAAAGACAGGGGACAGGAATGTGGCAAAGGCAGCACACAAGGCAGTTACGAGGGACATTCCACCGACAAATAATCGCACTGACAATACGTGCGCAAAACAAACATATTCATAGATTAAAACAGGGACCGCTGCTTCGAGAAAAAACATGCGCAAATCCCGAAAACGTCAACGCACACCCTAACAAATGCATAAAAACATGCGCGCACAACAAACAAACGGATACAGCCTCAATTAATCCACCATTTGCTGCAGCAATCATCCAGGGACACAGCAGGAGGATGGCCAGGACTCGGACCTTCCACCGACGGACCAGCCTTTTTGGGATGCCTGATGACCAGGCCTATGCCAGGTATAGGTTCCCCCCCATATCATCCTAGACCTGGTCAAGGAGTGAGAAGATGACCTCACATCACCCACCATGTGCTCCCAAGCGCTGAGCCCCTTGAAAAAGGTGCTCACTGTCCTGCATTTCTTGGCTACTGCTAATGGCTACTGGCTACTGGGTCATTCCAGCAGACCACCGCCATAGTAGGTGGCATCTCCCAGGCCACGCACGTCCTTCTGTCCGCTGGCATATCTATATGCCCAGAACACTGGCAGAAAAGCAAGCAGTGGTCCAGGATGTTTATGGGGTGGCACACTTTCCAAAAGTGCTGGGTGCTATTGATTGCACCCATGTTGCTCTAAATCCACCTAGAGCAACAGAACACATCTACCGCAACCAGAAACATTGGCACTCCATCAATGTTCAGGTTGTGTGTGATGCCAAGGGCATCATTACTGAAGTGTATGCCAACTATACTTGTAGCACACATGATGGTTACATCTTCAGGATGTGTCTGGTACACCGGGCCATGGAAGCTGGGAAGCATGGCAACACATGGCTCATTGGTGAGTATGAATGGCCATGCATGCATTTTGATCACAGACCAATACACACTGTCAACAAATGACAATGACAACTATTCTCACATCTACAGGGGACAGTGCCTGCCCTCTGAGCACATACATGATGACGCCCATACACAACCCCAACACACCTGCGGAGGTAAGGTACAACACTGCCCATATTGTGACTCAGGCATAGTGGAGCACACATTCAGAGTACTCAAGTCACGTTTCTGCTCCCATGACCACTTTGGTGGTGTGTTGCTATATGCACCACCAGTAGTCTGCAGGATCATTGTGGCAGCATGTGTCCTGAACAATGTTGCAACACAGCGTGGCGTCCCAGTGGACATGGTGGTGGCACACCATCCACACCCACAGGCACACGGTGGCACACCATCAACACCCACAGGCACATGGCTTGCATATGGCTGGGCAAAGGGCACGTGGAGAGGCTTACGTACCCAGCTTGTGCAATCTTATTTCACCTAAAATCCTTTCCCTGTGGAGTCGACACGAGCCCGCAAAATCCCAGGTGCCATTCAATGATGACAATGGGCCAATCCACTGTGCCCACTAAACCACCCTGAGAAAGTGCCCTTGGGAGTGCAAATTTGTGTGCATCCCTTAGAACTAAAAAGACATTCCTCTTTGTGTTTCGAAAAGAAACACATTGAAGAGGCAGGACACCACTGCCACCATGCCAACCATTCAATTCACAGCGTTTTGGAGTAAAGCGCTAAATAAACAAAATAAATACAAATACAAATTAAATCACCCCTTTGGCACCAAAACCATCCCATATGATTAACTAACATACCTATTAAGTGTGTAAGCAGCGATAAATCCAGAACAACTTCAAACATCATGCCTGAGCTGCAATCCATACATGGCCACCAAAGTAACAGGTCCACAAAATACAAGAAGCACAATGGCATATCGCTGCACACATGTCCTAGAATGTGCATGATGAGCACAAACATGTCCTTATTGTGGGGTGTTGAAAAGCAGTGCAGTAACGATCCACATGTGACAGAATCTGGCAACATGAACACAAGAAACCCCACCCCAAAATAACAAATTACAAAGAGGTAATTGACAATTGTGACAAAGAGTGTGACACACCAGAATGGCCACATCCGGACAGGCAGCATCGAATGTAGTCATTCCATAAGGATCAAGATAAATGCACATCTTACCTGTCCCATGGGCATGCAGTCGACAGTCAAAATTCATACAAGGAAATAGCCATCATTCCCTGACAGAAGGATCTGTAGACAATGAAAAAGATGAAACAGAGTGCAGCCAACACATCCATACACCCAAAAACGCAAGACCACGTGCCCCCATCAGTGACATACAACACATGCAAACAACAACTCACAAGGCAACCATCAGCATGTGTCCCAGCACACATGCAGCAACACCTGCACACTGCATGCAATTCAAACACACACTTAGAAACAACAACCCCCACACTGACTGACCCGCCTGAATGACATGCAGCAAATGTGCATGTCACATATCCCCATTCCCAAGCTGATGGCACATACACAACACACGCATCAGTCAACATGCTGCATGACTATGAGAAGACATGAGATATGCAGATAATTGAGCCCCCCAAAAAGCAGGGACACCCCTGGAATACTCATGGTGCAGTATGCATGGGACATGCATGTGAAAACACCAACACCACTAAACTTAGTGTGCCGGTTCACAACATAGCATAGAAAAAAAGTGCATCAATGGTTCCATGGTTGTGGATCATAACTGGGGCTGTACACCATCAATTGGGAACCCTGACCAAGAGAGGCCAAATGTGCCATCAAACCATTACCCCACAAACATTGCAAGGGATGTGAAGTGTCACTCAGTACACATGTGCAAAGTGCAATGAGACACACACCACCACAACCATCAACACCTGTCACAGGCCACAAACAGCTGGCCCTGCCACCCACTCCCAACCACTCAAGAAAGGCCCAGACAGTTGGAATTCCCATGATTAGGAATCAGACACCTCTGGCCCCAGCAATACATAGAAAAAACACCATGCCCAGACCTATGACCAGAACCACACCATGTGACACATGCACCCATGAAGTAGTACCGGTGCCCCACAAAACAAGTCAATCCCAAGTGATCACACACAGTGCAAGACTCCCAGCCAAACACCACACAAGTGTCTGCAAATGCCCTTCACTTACCTGCGCAGGGTACCCACCTGCCTTGCATACTATGCAACCCACTGGGAGACACATACCCTAAATGCAATGACATGCATAGTAACAAAAGAAAGAACATGCACATACATGACAACACATGAATGGAGCATGAAAATATGCTGGGACCACCAACTGCAAAAAAGACCGCAGGGTACAAGAGGGTGACAGGACAGAGATTGTGATCTGCCCATGAGTGCAGCATAGCACAACAGAGAGAGAGTGACAGTGAGAGGGAAGGCCACATCAAGGAGTACACAGCCTGGATTATATATGGCCAATGACATGCACTATACTACAGTAGGTGCAGGCATAGTTGAGTTGATTGAGGGAGGAAGATAGTTACATGAGTAGCACTTAAAAAATCAGTATGGCATGGTAGCATGCAAAGCACATATATAGGAAACTTCCACATGCAACAAACATGGGGAACAATGGTGCATGCTGAACATGCAAGACAGTGCTCATGCTTACCAGCTGACTTAGCCGGCATGGTGTGAATCCCTCATCACCTTCATCAGGAACTGTGCCTCCGAATGAGCGACAGGAGGCCCAGTGCCTGGCGGAGGGCATGGGGAGCATGGACGTCAAAGGGTGCAGGGTGTCTCCCCCAGGACAGCAGTGAGCCTAGGGCCCTTTAGTAACGTGCATGCAATGGATGGTTGAGTCCAAATAACAAAACCAACTCAGGAAGATGGCAAATAAACTGTTTTATTAACAATTATCTAAAACAGGGAGTTACAACGAACATCAATGGACGTTCGCTCAATTTTCTCTCTCTCAGCGATCTTCTCATAAAACATACCTTTTATACTAAAAATACGTCAGAGGTGATGTCATACTACGTGGCAAATACTGAAAAATCTACTAGGGATTGTAATTGGCTTCAGGGGAACATCTAAGTATACATTGCATAGGTACTAGGATTGTGATTGGCTGCCCACTGTCAGGTGGACAATATATTCCTACCTCTAAAATATGTCATCCTTAAAATTATTAAGTACACAGTTTTCAATTGGTCTTCAAACTATAAGGTCCTTCATTATACAGACCTCTACAATTGGTTGGCACGCTTGTGCCATGTCTGGAACATTTGGTTCACTTAGCAGCACGTAAGCCCAGACCCAAGTGGTCATGGGTTCTGACTTACTAAATTCATGACACTGATGTCCAGCTCCTGTACAATGGCGGCTTCGCCTGCAGTCTATTCACTATGTATAGCCAGCTTCTATGATGACTTAATCTACTTGTGTTCCAGCATCTGTACACTTATTGAACATTTGATTCTATGCAGCATTTTGTGTACGTGTAATCTTCTTTTTCATATTTAAGAGTTCACTCAATTCTTTACTTTGTCATTAGTTTCTGTAGGATCCATGGGTGTCTAGTCAAAGGATCGAATCCAAAGGGTCGACAGGCCAAAGGATCGACACCAAATGGTCGACAGGTCAAAGGATCGAATTTTTTAAAAAATTATATATATATAAAAAGAATGTGAAAAAAAATAAAAAAAACATTCGATCCTGTGACCTGTCGACCCTTTGGTGTCGATCCTTTCACCTCTCAACCCTTTCACTGTCGATCCTTTGACCTAGAACCGCATCCTCTTCAGCCAATATCTCAGGACGTTGCACATGTCTCTTGTGGCATCACTAGCTTCTCTCTTTGCAGTTTTTTCATATTCCTTCAGGGAGTTCCTCCCTCAGATTGTCATCTCTTCAGGGATACATTCAATAGGGTTGTCTCAATGGGTATCTTCTTTCGAATATACGCTGCGGTATTGGCACAACTGCTGGTGTGAAACACGGCACAATCTCAGACTTCCAACATATAGGAGATAGGGGGTGGGATTTCCTGCAGCGGCATGTAACTGCTCCTCTACAGCAGTCACCACCTCATTTTGCTTTACCGACACAACATGGGACAAGACATTACAACAGGCATAGTTAAGTACCATTCACACAGCACACATGTGTGTTAATACACTGAACCCATAGTTACCTGCACATACCATTGTGAGCACCACCATGCAAACAAGCAAGTTGACCTCACTCTGCATGCCTGCATGTCCACCACTGCAAACGTCATGGCCTTGAGAGGGTAACTGCACAACTCCAGTAAAAAATAAAACACAAAAAAATAACAATATACCTGGAAAGGGCAACTCAAAAATAACATCCGGGCCTGGGGCCTACAAAAGGTACCCACATTTTTTTTAAATGTCCATCATGGAAGGGGAGCTTTACTTTCATAAAGCTCTGTTCCAGCTACCTGGTTGTTCTGCCTTCGGGCTTTGGCGCCTTACAAATAAAATAACATAACATAACATAACAACATAACAAGAGGGGGGAGGGGCACGGTGCATGTCCACATGGGTGGACGTCAGAAAGAAATCTAATAAAAAAGAAATCTAATTTTTAAAAAATCCCCTCCATGGGGTCACAGACTGCCACGGCTATGCTGGACCGGGAGGCATGTCTGTGCTGGCACCCTCATCCTACCTTGAATCTACAGGTGGAGGTGGTGCAGGAGGCTCACCACACAATGCTCTTGCCTGGTCCTCAGTTGCAGCTGCCATGTGTGACACTGATGAATGCACCAGCAGACTGAGGGCTTGGAGGTCACTATGCACAACCTCACTGGTTGCACAGAGTTCCTCTGAGATTGTCTGCCTCAATGCTAACACCTCCTGGTGGAGCAGTCTTCTGGTGATTGTATGTTCCTCGTGGATAGCAGCCCTGTGGGCCAAAACCTCACGCCTCAGGGCATCCCTGTGTGCCCAACCCTCTGCAAGCAGGGATGCCTGCAGACACTCCAGATCTGCCCGTCGGCCACTCATATTCACCACCTGATGTTGGCTGTGGGAGCAGCATGTGGACTGCATGACCTGCAGCTGTTGCTCCACCTGTGTTGCTGGCAAGATCATGGAAGTGGCCACCCTATACACGCCCTCAGCCAAACTCTCAAAGGCATCACCCTGTCGGTGTGCAGAACGCAACATCTGCTGCTCCCACTCTGTCTGCCCAGCATGCACACCTCCCCATGTGTGCAGGCTTCACGCCTGCCTGATGCAAGGGAGCATGGCCCTTGCTGTGATGTCCCTGTCCCTGGCTGCAGGACTGCAACACTCCCTTGGACATCTGTCCCAGGATCAGAAATCAATACATGGGAGCATGGCCTTGCAGACGTAACCACCACAGACGGGTGTGCCACCACTGACAGGCCTTGTGAAGGCACCTGACCGCCTACAGACTCATAGGCCCCAAATGCTCCACCCATTGGTGCACTCACCTCTGCCAGCATTGCCGACTGCACATCCAGTTCAGCATCAGAGCCAGTTGAGTCCAAAGAGTCAAAAGTGTCTGCAGCACGGCTCAGGATGGTCTGTACCACCAGTGGGTTCTCACGGCCTGCCACACCACATCCTCCACTTGTGGTCTGAAGCACCACAGACTCTTCTTCATCCTCCTCCTCCTCTGCATCTGGTACCTCCTCACCTGCACATGGACAGGAAAAGACATGTGGTGACATGTGCAACGTCTACAGTAAACATGTGTATCACATTGCTATCATGCAACAAAATGCAGGGCATGTCGCCATAAGAAATGCAGCATCCACACACTATGGACAACAAGATATCTGAGCATGGCATATACGGACTGGCAAAATAATTCCGTGCTCAGGGCCATGCTGCCAGTGGACACATTGCCAACCAACAGGGTCGTTAAGAAGCACATTATGGCCCATGGTACTGCAAACTGTTGACTAATACCAGTGAAATGGGCATGGACATGTGTCTTTGTGACGTGCAATACATCACATGGCAACAGGCAGACACACATATCTACATCCAAGTTCGCATCCATCACATGCCACACCAGGGTTGTAGTGGTACAAGGACTGTACACAATGGGAACATGCTGTAAGTCTGGGAAAAAGGAAATGGTCCCATGTGATGTATGGCTGTAAGAGTACCACCTAGGCAAGGTCAGTGAAATGGAGAGAGTAAGTCAATGGTGTTGTAAATAGGAACAAAGTACAGTGACCCACAAGATGGAGAGGGGCATGGACCCTTGAAGTTTGGGCTGAGTGTGCGAGGGTAACAGGGAGCAGGTCTCACAACGATTTGCCTCAGAAGTCATTGCCATTGGGGCAGCGGGGATATGCACAGTCTGGACATATGCACGCTCATTCAGGCCACGCGATAAGGCGTGTTGGGTGTCATCTTGGATGTTCTATGTAGCATGGTAGCACACATGTACATGTGTGAAAACAGACTCGATACCCTGCATGGCATGAAGTATAACTAGGATTTCGGATACACGCGCTCGTATAGGAGAGCAGAGTTACTCACATCAAGGATGCAGCAAACAGCTGTTCACGTAGTGGTATCATGTTGCAGATGTTGGGGGGGTATGCTAGTGGGGGATGAGTACTGTCACACAGACATGTTCAACTGATGGACAACAATGGTTTATATACACTCTTGTGTACACTGGACAGGAGTCAGTATACCACCTGACATGGTTCCCCCGGGCATTCATTCCCATGTAGCCAGATGTGCATTACAATCATACATCTTGGTGATGCATTACTTCACATACTCAGGATGCACAATGTTGGGCACTCAACAGACGTGTCCTCATAATTTTCCAGGCCTCCCACACCTTGCACCTGCTCCAGAAGAATGAATTGGCTCATAGCCTCTTCATGCTCGGTCAGCTCCTCCTCCTCTTGTGACCCCCCTCCAGTTATCAGAGCAGAGGCCAGGTTGGCACCCAGCCTGGACTTGGTGCGACGGGTGAGATCATTCCAGTGCTTCACTACCTGTGCAGCAGTGCGCTTCTCAAAACCTAAGGCATTTGATCTCATCCGTGACATGCTGCCAATGCACCATACGCTGAGCAGTCGTATGTGTGCTCCCCGGATGCTGGCACATGTCACGGTGGTGAAAGGCCACGTAGTCCATGAGGATCTGGAATTCATCATGGAAGTTCTTCTTCCTCAACGCGCCAGTTTCCTGTGCCGTGTCACAGGGTTGAGCCTATTCCTGCTGTGCAGGCTTTGCCTTCTTGCCACAAAGTGTTGGTTTGTTTGTTTGTTTATTTTATTTGTATAGCGCTCCAAACCCAGGGGTTGAAGGGCGCTTAAGAATATGGTTACAGCGTTGAGAAGTATCTTTGTGTTACATACTTCGTACATACTTATAATATATACATATATATATACAGTCATCAATAAACAGAGCACATACAATACGCACAATATACAATTTTCAATATAAATACAGTACCTAAACCAGTTACCGCACAGGGGTGTAAGGTCTGGTGTTAATGGGGCTATTCTTTGTTTAGGAGCCAGCTGATGACCTGCTTCCTGAAGATCTGGAAGGATTCGATAGTTTTGATGTTGAGAGGTAGGGTGTTCTAGAGTTGGGGGGCAAGTACTGTGAAGCTTGCCCCTCCAGCTCTTTTTAGGTGGAACCTGGGCACTGTCAAGCATAGAGTGTTGGAGGATCTGGTGGATCGGGTAGCAGGTTTCATGGTGAATTTATTAGCTAGATATGGTGGTGCTAGGTGATTGAGGGACTTGTACGTGAGGCAAATGGTTTTTAAATCAATTTTTTGGCGTATGGATAGCCATTTGCAGGCTTTCCTAGTAGCGGAGACATGCTCTCGTCTAGGAATGTTGAGGGCTGCGCGCAGGGCGTTATTTTGTATTACCTGCAGCTTGTTGAGTACGGATTGGTTGGCACCTAGGTACAGGCTGTTGCAATAATCCAGTTTGGATTGTATGAGGGCCCTTGCAAGGGTGAGGCAGCTGTTGGGTGATAGAAATGGTCTGCTGGCCCTGATGAGCTTGCCGGTGTAGGCAGCGGCTGAGGCGGTCATATTGGTGTGTTTGGTGAGGTTGGTGTTGGCATCTAGATAGAAGCCAAGGGTTTTTACGCTTTTGGCTATAGGGATGGAGTCGCCATCGATGGTGATGTTATTATAGCTAGGGTTGAGTTTAGTTAGGGTGTTAGGGGAGCCGACAATTAGGAGCCCTGTCTTCTCATCATTCAGGCAGAGACCATGCGAGGCCATCCATGCCTGAATGATGGAGAATATTTTGTTGATCCGGGCAGAGTCTGCTTGGTAGTTACCTGTGATGGTGAGGAGTATCTGGGTGTCATCTGCGTAGTTTGTGTAGGTGACACCCAGACGGTCCAGTTGGTCAAATAGAGGCTTTGTAAATATGTTGTACAAAGTGGGGGATAAACAGGATCCCTGTGGGACCCCGCATGTGATGGGGATGGGGTCTGCTGCAGCTGTTGTGGAGAAGACCCGCATGGTTCTGTTTGCCAGGAAGGATTGTATCCATGTGATGGCAGAGGAGGAGAAGTGGGCTGCGGTGGCAAGGTGATTGCAGAGGATTTCCTGGCTGACCAGGTCAAAAGCCGCTGAGAGGTCTAGTAGGAGAAGGATTGCAGCATTGCCTTTGTCTTTAATTTTATCAATCTGGCTTTTGAGATCAACAAGGGCGGTTTCCTTTCCGTGCTGAGGTCTGAAGCCAGATTGGCGTATTCCTAGAAGTTGGTTGGATTCCAAGTATTCCTGAATTTGGATGTAGGCAACTCTGTCCAGGATTTTTAGTAGGAAGGGGACTGTGGCGATGGGCCTCTAGTTGGTGGGTATGGCCGGGTCGAGAGATTGTTTTTTTAGGAGTGGGAGAACCCATGATTGTTTTACGATGCTAGGGATTGAGTTATTGGTGAAGGATAGGTTGATGAGTTTGGTGATGAAGGGGGAGAGCTCTCTGGGTGCATCTTTTATGATCTGTGCCGGGTTGCTGTCTCCTTTGCAGTTTGAGGGTTTCAAGGAAGTGATGATTTTTTGAACTTCTGGGATAGTGACTTTCTTAAACGAGAAGCCAGAGCTAGTATTGATTGGCGTGGGTGGGCTGGGGTTGGAGACCTTGTTATTGGAGAGTTGTTGGCGTTTGTCCTCAATTTTGGTTTGGAGTCCTGACATTTTATTGTTGAGGGCGTTTTGGATGCTGGTGCACCAGGATTTGTCTTTCAGGCAGGTGTCTGGAGGTGAGATAGGGTTTTCTAGTTCCTTCAGAATTTTAAATAATTCTTTAGTGGTCCCAGCCACACCCCTGTGTTGCTGGGACCACTCTGGGGTCCAGGTGTCAGACCACAAGTGGCCTAGGGCATGGCATTACCCTCTGGGGCTGGGGCAGCTACTTCCACAGCATGTCCCTTACCCTTTTGGGCTGGGACAGCTGCTTTTGCAGCACGTCCCAGACCACTTGGGCTGGGACAGCTGCTTCCACAGCACATCCCTTACCCTTTCGGGCTAGGACAGCTGCTTCCACTGCATGTCCCAGTCCCCTTGGGGCTGGGACTTCTGCTTCCACAACAGGTCCTGGACCCCTTGGGGCTGGGACAGCTGCTTCCACAGCATGTCTCGGATACCTTGGGGCCGGGACAGCTGCTTCCACAGCACGTCCCTGACCCCAGCCCCGTCTCCCACATTTCCCTCTTGGGGCCTTTCCACTCATGTTCCAGGTGTGACGGAAATATGGAAGGCACATCAAGTAATTGTCCAGGGCAATTTGAGTGAGGGGGCAGTCTACATGATTGAAGACGTAGTTCTGTGGTTCAGCAAGGCTCAAATGTCCCCCAGGTGTGGAAAATAAGGTATGCATAATGCACACGCACCCCAAAATAAACATAAATGCGTACGCAATAACAGGATAGTTTGCAAAATAAGAAAAAAGCCATACGCGATATGCAGTGGCACCTAGCAAAACAAAAAATGCATACACGAACGCCGGAAAGCTACCAGAAAGGTAAGAATAGTGGTACGTGATACACAGGGGGACCCATAGTAGAAAAAAATGTGTACATGACTCTCACCGTTAGCCTCTCAAAAATCAAAAGTAGATGCGCGTATCTGCAGAGGCAAATCCCCCACCAAAATAAGAAGTTTGTATGGTCCCTAAAGTGAACGGATTGTGTGGCACCCCAAAATACGCAGTACTCCACTCGTCTGTCTCCTCCTCTTCGCATGCACGTTCGGAGTTGCTTCTACACGTACTAATGTATCCCTGAATATGGTGTGCTCAACGCCTAAGCGCAGGGCATGTCACGTAGGTTACGTGCTGAGGGCCTTTCCTCTGATTTCACGTGTCCACGCTTTTCTCATTTTTTACACGCAAAGTCCCTTCACTCTGTTCATGGCTGCCATCATTGTGAGACATGGAAGACCCACGATCCAGCCTCCGTGCCATTTACCCTGCCTCCACCTGCCCTGTGCTGCCTCCAACCTTGACATCTGCTTCTGCCTGTACAGTGTGTGTGCCTGCTGCCCACCTGCACTGCGTTTGGAGTGCCTGCTGTCCATACATTGCCTATGCTCCTGTCTCTGGCCCTGTTGCCACCTCAGCTGCTTTGTTGGACTCCCACCGTGCCATTCCACCACAACCGCTCCACAGCCCAGCTCCAGGATCACCTTGCCCACCCACACCTGCCTCTCGGGCTGCCATGTCAGCACCATCATCCTCAGACCAGAGTGGCAATGACATGGCAGTGAGGCAGAGGGTTGTCAACTTCAGCGCCAGAGAAGTTGACATCCTGGTGACGAAGGTCCTGGAGCATTATGATGCCCTTTTCAACCCTGTGATGCAACACGGCAAGGAAGGATGTCAGCTAATCTGGGACGGGATCACAGAGGCCATCAACACGGAGGGGGAGGCAATCTGCTCCTTCAAGACCGTGCACAAGCGCTGGGAGGATCTTAAATCCAGGACCCACGGTAAGGCCATGTGATTCATCCAGGCTGGTGCAACCGCAGAGGGGCACCGTGCACGCAGGTGCCAGATGTCGGAGAGCAACATGCGGGTCCTGGAGAGGTCTTACCCGGCGATGTACGCCCAGGTCTGCGAATACCGCCAATGTCTGGAGTCGACTGGTGATTAGCCATGTGGTGCACTGCATTTGGATATCTGGCTTGGTCACGTTGAGGCATTGCAGTTCACAGGACTCTGATGTGATTGGTCATGGCACTGCTTGGGCCCTCTGAGTTGATGTGTGTGCAGGACATTTGTATGTGCTTGTTGCTATGGCATGCTCAAATGTGCCTTGCTCTTCACCATCTCAGAGCCTGCCATGGTCTTCCTAGGTACTTCACTTGGCCCCCCAGCCTCACTAGACCCCTCCTCACTCTGCCAAGGTAAGCCTTGCCTTTGCAGACTTCTTTGTGCCTGATGTGCATTTCTGGGCTCTTACATTACAACTATTCCTAATTACATTTTTGGCACGACGATTGCAGAAGCACAATCCCACTACACGGAGAAATCCCAATTCGTGGGCATTTCACTCTCTATATGCACTGCGCACTTTCCTCCACGTGGGTTTATGGACTTCATGGCCGGGTTATTTCTCTCTGCTTCTTTGTTGTGTGGCCTGGCCCTGACTCCCTCTCCCATTGGTTGGCCTGCCATGATAGGCAATCAGCCGAACCTGGAGGCGGGAGCCGGCACCAGACCACGAAGTCCCACACAAAGGCCCCTGTCTGCTTCATGTTCGCTACCCACCACCCATGGTCTCCTAAGATGATGCGTGTGCCCCTCTCCCCTTCTCATGCCATGTCCTCTCCCCTCCCATCCTTCTCTCCCAGCCTGATAGTACCCTTTTCTGAAGTTGTGCATTTGTGTGTTGCTGCCGCCCTGCGACATAGGGGAGGCACCATGTACTTGCCAACTACTGGACCTTTGCATCTGTGTGTTGCTTCCACCCTGCAACACAAAGTAGGCTCCATGTATGTGCCCATTATTTTACTCTTGCATCTGTGTGTTGCTGCCGCCCTGCGACATGGGGTAGGAACCATGTATTTGCCAAATGCTGGACCTTTGCATATGTGTGTTTCTGCCACCTTGCGACAAGGAGTAGGCACCATGTATTTGCCAATTACTAGACCTTTGCATCTGTGTGTTGCTGCCACCTTGCGACATGGGGTAGGCACCATGTATTTGCCAATTGTTGGACATTTGCATCTGTTTTGCTGCCGCCCTGCAATATGGGGTAGGCACCATGTATTTGTCAATTACTGGACCTTTGCATCTGTGTGTTGCTGCCACCCTGCAATATGGTGTAGGCTCCATGTATGTGCCCATTACTGTACCTTTGCATCTGTGTGTTGCTGCCACCCTGCAACATGGGGGAGGCTCCATGTATGTGCCCATTATTTGACTCTTGCATTTGTGTGTTGCTGCCGCACTGCAATATGGAGTAGGCACCATGTATTTGCCAATTGCTGGATTTTTGCATCTGCGTTGCTGCCGCCATGCAATATCGGGTAGGCACTGTGTATTTGCCAATTACTGGACCTCTGCATCTGTGTGTTGCTGCCGCCATGCAATATGGGGTAGGCTCCATGTATTTGTCAATTACTGGACCTTTATATCTGTGTGTTGCTCCCGCCTTGCAGTATGGGGTAGGCACCATGTATTTGTCAATTACTGGACCTTTGCATCTGTGTGTTGCTGCCACCCTGCAACATGGGGCAGGCTCCATACATGTGCCCAGTATTTGACTCTTGCATTTGAGTTGCTGCCGCCATGCGACATGGGGTAGGCACCATGTATTTGTCAATTACTGGACGTGTGCATCTGTGTGTTTCTGCCCTCCTGCAACATGGGGTGCGCACAATGTATGTGCAAATTACTGGACCTCTGCATCTGTGTGTTGCTGACGCCCTGCAATATGCGGTAGGCACCATGTATTTGCCATTTGCTGGACTTTTGCATCTGTGTTGCTGATGCCCTGCAATATGCGGTAGGCATCATGTATTTGCCGATTGCTGGATTATTGCATCTGTGTTGCTGCCGCCCTGCAATATGGGGTAGACACCATGTATTTGCCAATTGCTGGACTTTTGCATCTGTGTTGCTGCCACCCTGTAATATGGGGTAGGCACCATGTATTTGCCAATTACTGGACCTTTGAATCTGTGTGCTGCTGCCACTCTGCAACATGGGGTGGGCACCATGTATGTGCCAATTACTGGACCTCTGCATCTGTGTGTTGCTACCGCCCTGCAATATGGGGTAGGCACCATGTATTTGCCAATTGCTGGACTTTTGCATATGTGTTGCTGCTGCCCTGCAATATGGCGTTGGCACCATGCATGTGCCAATTGCTGGACCTCTGCATCTGTGTGTTGCTGCCGCCCTGCAATATGGGGTAGACACCATACATGTGCCCAGTATTTGACTCTTGCATTTGAGTTGCTGCCGCCATGCGACATGGGGTAGGCACCATGTATTTGTCAATTACTGGACGTGTGCATCTGTGTGTTGCTGCCCTCCTGCAACATGGGGTGCGCACCATGTATGTGCAAATTACTGGACCTCTGCATCTGTGTGTTGCTGACGCCCTGCAATATGCGGTAGGCACCATGTATTTGCCATTTGCTGGACTTTTGCATCTGTGTTGCTGATGCCCTGCAATATGCGGTAGGCATCATGTATTTGCCGATTGCTGGACTATTGCATCTGTGTTGCTGCCGCCCTGCAATATGGGGTAGGCACCATGTATTTGCCAATTACTGGACCTTTGAATCTGTGTGCTGCTGCCACTCTGCAACATGGGGTGGGCACCATGTATGTGCCAATTACTGGACCTCTGCATCTGTGTGTTGCTACCGCCCTGCAATATGGGGTAGGCACCATGTATTTGCCAATTGCTGGACTTTTGCATATGTGTTGCTGCCGCCCTCCAATATGAGGTAGGCACCATGTAGTTGCCAATTACTGGACCTCTGCATCTGTGTGTTGCTGCCGCCTTGCAATATGGGGTATGATATGATAGGTTATTTATAACGTGCTTAATACCCAGAGGTCTCTAAGCGCAGACCCGGGGATTGAACCTGTGCTGCTCTGTGTCGTCTTGCTTCCAAGGCGAGGACGTTGCCCCTGAGCTATCCTCCCGAGTAGGCACCATGCATTTGCCAATTACTGGACCTTTGCATCTGTGTGTTGCTGCTGCCCTGCAATATGGGGTAGGCACCATGTATTTGCCAATGACTGTACCTTTGCATCTGTGTGTTGCTGCCACCCTGCAACATGGGGTAGGCTCCATGCATATGCCCATTATTTGACTCTTACATTTGTGTGTTGCTGCCACCCTGCGAGATGGGGTGGGCCCCATGTATTTGCCAATTGCTGGACCTTTGCATATGTGTTGCTGCCCCCATGCAATATGGGGTAGGCACCATGTATTTGCCAATTACTGGACCTTTGCATCTGTGTGTTGCTGCCGCCCTGCAACATGGGGTAGGCACCATGTATGTGCCCTTTATTTCACTCTTGCATTTGTTTGTTGCTGACTGCCTGCATCATGGGGCCAGGCTCAATGGATATGATCACCTTGTACTTCTCATCTGCACTTTGCGTATGTTGTATTACTTTTGCTTGTTATATGATGTTGCAACTCACTTCCTACACTTCCTTTTCTGTAACCTGAAGCACTGTATCTAATCTCTCAAGCGTAAGCACAAAGATACCTTGGGGTTTTGCGCACTATATAAATAAATAAACAACCAAGCATGTGCAGTTGATGCATGTGTGTATAGCATATGCAATAGATTGGTTTTGGCAGTTTGATGTGATCATGTGGAGTGATGGCCAGGCAGGTGTCTGCAAGATGTGGATTGCATGTGTTTGTGTGTGGGTGTGGAGGTTTATGGTTGTTCCATTGACAAGTCATGTTCCTGTGAATTTTGGTGATGCCATGCTGGCTTTGGTGCAGGACACTACTGTTGCTGTTCTGTGTCTCCTTTTCCACAGTTGCATCTGATGTAGAGGGTGGAAGCAGTGTTGTGGAGCAGGGATGCAGGGATGCCTCCACCAGGCTGAGGCGCAGGCCACAGCCACGCACCCATGACAGCTCATCTTCGGTGAGCAATGTGGCTGGGGCAGCGCTGGTGACACCGGGCATGGCTGCTGGGGGCGAGTCCAAGAAGGTGAAAGTGGGAGGGGACTCCTCAGCTGAGTTCGGCCAGGTGAAGCCACACATGGGCCATCCATGGTGAAAGACGCCCCTGAGTCCCAGAGTCATCCAGGTTCACGGAGGGGGAGGTGGAGGAGGTGGCCGTTGCAGCCCCCCCACAGATTGGGGTGTTGAGGCGGGTGTGCATACTGCAGTCCTGTCCCAGGGCCATGAGGCTATGCAGGCCACCGTGGAGGTGCCTATGCAAATTCCTGCCCCTGGGGCATCGAATGCAGCAGTGTGCGCCTGCCGGGATGCATCCATCCAGACCCACCACTCGTTGTCGGCTAGTGTGTCTACACAGACCGACTCCACCTTGCCATCTGATGTGTACATCCGGGATTATGTGCTGTCCCTGCTGGCCGGGTTAACAAGGTGGACAGATGTTATTCGTGATGATGTGCAGGCTACTCGTAGTCTGCTTTCCCATCATTACAGTGAGCTATACCACCTTGTGTCCTGGCTTGCAGGATGCCTGTTCCGTGGTGTACTCCATGAGATGTTCACTGCTGCCACCACCTCCTCGTCTTCCTCCTCTGTGGGCCAGTCATTCTCCAGGGTGCCTTCCAGTCCAGATAACAGCAGGGCCCCCTGTGCACCAGTCCCACCCACAATGCACTGTCTGGTGGATATCACATTCCTGCCCACATTGGGAGTCCAAGGCACAGCAGCTGAGGTGGCCACTGTGACTACCCAGCCACCGACAGGGGCACAGGCAATGGAGGGACAGCAGGCACATATGAGCAGTGCAGGTGCCATGTGCCCCCGGGGATCATCATCAGCTCGGAGGGCGTACCAACGTGGCAGGCACCGGCACTGGGCCAGCAGGTGACCTATAGGAGGCAGGTGAGAGCAAGTGATAGAGACATGGATGCTGGACAACCTGCAAGCCCTTCAGGCAACTACGGAGGCCTGCCTGCCCTGGTGGAAAGGCTGACTGAGATCTGAGAGTATGACTAGCCCTCTGCCTTTGTACATAGTTATTTAGTGGTAGGTTTCCTTTTTTTATTTGTTTTTTTCCAGACTTTGCAGACGTTCCTTCCCCGTTTTTCATGTATATAGTTATTTAAGCATAGGGTTTTAATTTTATTTCATATTTTCCGCTGGACTGCTTTGACCTTCTTTCCCCGTTTTAATTGTACATATTTATTTTCAATACATCCTTCTTTTTGTTACATTCCACGCTTCATGCAGTTCATTTGAGTGTCTGCAACTTTGATAGTTATCTTTTCTGCAAGTGCATTTCTCCATTTGTCTTGTGGCATGCATGCATGTGTGTTGTTGTTGCTGTTGCTGTGATGGTTGCGACTGGAAGGATGCACATGTGCCTGACATCTGGCGGTGGGTACATCAGACGACTGGGTCTGGACTGTATGTTTTAATTTGCATTTAGCCATGCAGCATCACTGTATGTTTGCCATCAGTGTGGTTGGGGTGGAGGGAGGTGGGCTCACTGTGGAGGTGTTCCATGGTTCTGTTAGTGGCACTTTGTCATTGCTGTGTTAAACACGTCATGCAGACACGCCCACAAGAATGAGCAGTCACACACTGCCTTCTCTCATGTGTTTCTCCACCTCAGACAATGGAATGCATTGGTGAACCATGTTTCCTCTTTCGGAGTGGCAGCACAATTCTCCAGTCTCTGTGACTCATGCACTCTCTGACTGTACTCCCATCACCCATGCATGGCCCTGTCATATTATTGTTCCCTGAAAGGTAATTTGCCACCCCTTCCACCCAGGTCACTGATGCTCAGGCGGTGACGCGCCTGGCCATTGTTTGTGGATATTTCATATTTATTCGTAGGTTTACTTCTGTCATGGGCACACATTCAGTTAGTGTGCTTTTATGCCTTGGCAATGTGCCATGGCCAAAATGCACATGCCACTTGCCATTGAATTAATTCTCTTGTCACAGGTGTATGGGTTGGGCTGGTTAAGGTCTTGAAGGGTGTGTCAGCAGATGTCCCAGTCCTGGATGGATTTCCGGTGCTTTCTGTTAATAATCGTGTTTGCAGTGAGCATATTGGTCTTCCACTTCATGGTGCTGGCAGAGCATGGAGGTTCAGGTAAGATGCAGACATGCATAGCACTGGTATTGTGGGAGACTGTCAGGGGGCTGCCTGGGGGGGGTGTCACAGGTGAGGGGGCTAGGGAGTGGTGTCCAGTCTGGAGAGGGCTGGGGGTTGGTGTCCAGTCTGGAGGGGGCTGCATTGGGGCGGGTTGCTACAGGTGAGGGGGCCTGGGGGTTGCTATCCAGTGTGGAGGGGGCTGCCTGGGGGGTGTCACAAGTGAAGGGGGTGGTGTCCAGCCTGGAGGAGGCTGCCCGGTGTGGTGTCGAGACTGGAGGTGGCTGGGGTGGTGTCCAGTCTGGAGGGGGCTACCTGGGGGGTGTCACAGGCGAGGGGGCTGGGGGTTTTATCCATGTGGAGGGGGCTGCCTGGGGGGTATCACAGGTGAGGGGGCTGTGGGGTGGTGTCCAGTGTGGAGGGGGCTGCCGGGGGGTGTCACAGGGGAGGGGGCTGGTGTGTGTTGTCCAGGCTGGAGGGGGCTGCTGGGGGCGGCACATGCGAGTGGGGCTGGAGGTGGGGTCCAGTCTGGAGGGGGCCACCTGGCGGGTGTCACAGGTCAGAGGGCATGGGGGGTGTCCAGTCTGGAGGGGGCTCGCCAGGGGGTGTCACAGGTTAGGGGGGCTGGTGTACAGTCTGGAGGATGCAGCCTGGGCTTGCGAGGGAGGGCCCACGTTTTTGCAGGGGTGCAGCCTGTACTTGCGATGGAGGGCCCGCGTTTTCGGTGGGCAAAAGTCTGGGCTTGCGAGGTGAAGTGCATGATTTTGCTGGGATGCATCCTGGGCTTGCGAGGTGAGGCGTGCAATTTCGATGGGGTGCAGTCTGGTTTTGTGAGGGAGGACCCACGTTTTTGCTGGGATGCAGCCTGGGCTTGTGAGGTGAGGTGCGTGATTTCGCTGGGGTGCAGTCTGCTTTTTCAACAGAGGGCCCGCGTTTTCGCAGGGATGCATCCTGGGCTTGTGAGGGAGGGCCCACGTTTTTGCTGGGGTGCAGCCTGGGCTTGCGAGGTGAGGTGCGTGATTTTGCTGGGGTGCAGTCTGGCTTTGCGAGGGAGGGCCCGCGTTTTTGCTGGGGTGCAGCCTGGGCTTGCGAGGTGAAGCGCGCAATTTCACTGGGGTGCAGCCTGGGTTTTGCGGGTGATGGCACTCCTTCTCACAGGGGTACTGGATGGTGTTTCAGGTGTGGACGCGGAGGCTTGTGCCTGGTTTGGCCTTTAGCTTGCTTTTTGGAATGCGTGTAGGCGTGTTGTGGGCGTTCCTCGCGCAGCTTCTTTTTACTTGCACGACGGCTAGTAATGCGCCTTTGAATCCATGAAAACGCGGGGCACACAATTATTTTTCTGCACCACAGCTCGTGCAGGGTCCTCCTCGGCTCGCGGACCTTGCGCCATTTCTGCACCCAATTCCATGAATGGGGCCCTTAGTGTTCTCATTGGACAATTTATATTCTATATGAACCATTATAGCCTGTATAATGGTACATGTAGCCCACAGATTATTCAGAACACTATACTCCATAGCTAGCGGCAGTGTGCAAGTACATGCAGCCAATTCCATGTGACATACCGGGTAGATGTATCTACTAAATATGCCAGGGCAGTCGCAGGGAGCTGACTGCAGGAGTAACAACATACATACTTCATACTTTCAAGAACAAAATGGGTTATGATATGTTTATATGAAACAACCTCTGCCGTAACATCCATTAAGGGTTCCGTAAACCTTGTCAAACACTTTTATGCACTCTATACTTCAACCCAGGTTATCAGGGCCTATTATGCCTGATATAGCCCTTGTCAGGGCCTATACAGCTTACTTTTTACAGAACTTAGATGCACAGGGAATCCATCCCAAGGAACTAATTTGAAATTATGATTAATATACAGTCTTTACAAGCAAGTATTGCTGAGGTGCAACTGGAATTCAGCTCCTGGAGTCCATCAACCTCAAGAACCAGTGCACACCATTGATGTAATGACCAGAAACTGGTTTGAATGCGTTCACCGATATAATGTTTTGCTATTCCCTTGCCTCAAAGTCTCTCTCTTGCAACTCTATGTTTTACGGCATCAATATGGGTGTTTCAACACATACCAAGTCATACATGCATCTCCCCATAGATGCCAGAATCCCTCTCAGGGTGTAGTAGCTTCCAAAGGTTTTTAAGGCACCTCTCCAGGTCTAAGTGCCTTGCCATGTTCTCAGACCCAGTCTTCAGGAGATTTGAAGGAACATCAGCACTACTTGGCAGGATCCCTGGCACTGCTCACAGGAACTGGGCCCTTCGCATGATTCTCTACGTCCAATCTCAGTCTCAAGTTTCAAGGCACTTCACATGGTCCTAAGAACACCTCTTAGGGTGTTGGGGCTTTCTAAAGGTTCTCAGAACCCCACTATGGGTCTAGGTGCCTTAAGGTTCTAAGGCCCAATCTTCAAGAGCTCTGAAGGAATCAGGCACTAGGCACTTTGCAGGATGCTCAATCTTCCCTCTCAGTCACTTTACATGGATCTCAGAGCCCTCTCCAGGTTTAATGTGCTTTGATTCTACACGCATCAACATTCACACAAGGCTGCTGCTCGTCCTCTTACCAAAGCTAAATACGACAGTGACCTGTTTAGTGGTGCGTCAGAATCCCCCCTTAATCCTGGAGATCCTCCAAGACCTTCAGTAAAGCCAGAGGCATGAGCACAAGCAAGGAACGATTGGGTGGTGGGAGGGGTGACACTAGTGAAGTTTTCTCAGTATCCTATCTACTGTCATAATGACAAGAGCACCTACCAATGCGTCTTAAAGGCACGTGGAGGGACGTGCTCGAACTAGATTGTAGATAACCACCATTCCTGATATACTGTAATAGTAATTGTTTATTTGTAGAGTGCTTATACACAAGTGCTTCAAAGCACTTCAAGGAGGGAAGGGAACAAGGGGATATCATCGTCATTCTTAGGCTTTGAAGATTCCGAATGATCTAACAGCAATAACTAGCATACTGGACCTGGGCATTTCTACTAGTATACGTGCGTGACAAAGAGCGGGGATAAGGGGACGCAGGAGAGGACAAACAGGACAAAAAAGGTTGGTCATCAATGCGCCTAGGCATGCAGGCATAACCAGCTAGGGAAGGGAGATAGAGGAGGACAGGACAGACAAACCTGCTAATTGTAGTACATTCAAGGTTGTACAAGTGCGCAGAGAGATGGGCGAGGGAGCGGAACAAGTGCTCCCAGTCCTACAGGGGCCAGGGTTAAATGCAGAGTGGGTGCCACTCTCATGGAGCATATTCCAAGTGCAATAATACAAGGCAGAGTGCGGAGGCCTGGAGGCAAGTGCTGGACTGGTGGGGGAGCCTTGTAGTTGTGAGGCTCTGGAGGTGCACCAGGTGACCAGTAAGCTGACCGAGTGGATAGGGAAGAGAACGAGGACATGAAGCAGGAGAGAAGAGAAGGAGTTTAGCAAGGGAGAGGGAGAGAGAAAGAGGAAGAGAAGAGGAATGTCTTGAGGAGTTCCCAGAACTTAAGGAGCTCGGGCTCAAGATGGAGAGAGGCAGGTAAGCTGTTCCAGAGGGAGACACCTGCAAAGGTTAAGGATCTACCCCCAAATCTCTGTTTGGAAAAATGGCTCACCCGCAGAGAGTTGGAGGAGGCCAAGTGGAGGGCTCTAGAGGGAGAGTATTTAGGAAGAGAGCGTTGTAGATAGTGGGTGCCCTAGTCCCAGAAAGCATTGTGGACTGTGCAGAGGGACTTAAACTTGATCCTTGCAGCCACGGGGAGCCAGTGGATGGATTTCAGCCCCGGAAAAATGCGGTCCCTGGGCTTGAGGCCAAGGATAAGTTTCACAGTTATGTTCTGGATAAGCTGAAGAGGACCGAGAGTAGAGGTAGGACGATTGAGCAAGAGACTGTTACAGTAGTGCAGTCTAGAGAAAACCAGGGCTCTGGAGACAGTGAACCTCTGGGGAAGGTGAGAAAAGGCAGAATACCCATGTCAGAGATGTGAGAAGAGCAAGAGAGAGTAGAGTCGAAGATAACCCCCAGATTATTTGTCTCACTAGTGAGGGTGCAGGACCAAGGGTGATCGGCCAGATTGAAAGTGGGAAAACGGGAGCAGGGGTCCCAATGAGGACGATCTCTGTCTTACTGGCATTAAGGCAGAGATCATTAGCAGCACACCAGGACTGAATTGCTGACACACAGTCCGGGATGAGTGAGGAGGAGGAAGAGGCCAAGGATAGCTTGAAGGAGAGCTGTGTGTCATCCACCAAACACTGAAAGTTCGAGGTGATATGATATGATATAGCATTAATAACACGCCTATACACAGGTGTTTCAAGGCGCGACTAGGCAAGGAAGGGGAAACAGAGGGCGAACAGACTACGATCCTACTAAGCGAGGTGACATTGAGATCACGCAAGTGCAGGGGAGGGAGGAAGCGGAAAAGTGCAGGGGGAAAGGGGAGGGGGCAGTACAGTACATAGGATAACAGTAAAATAAATAAAGACCATAAATAAACGTGTGGCCAGCTGGTGGCGAGTGCAAGGTTAAGTGCAGACATTAGGGATCAAGTGCTAGTAGGGGATGTAGGGATACAGAAACAGTCCCTGGGTGCAAGTGTTTCCAGGGGGCAGTGCAGGTGTGCAACTGGTGGGGAGCGGACCTGGGCCCGAGATCAGAGGGTAGCGAGGAAACCAGTGCAGTTTCAGATTCAGCCAGGGGCTCAGCAGGGGGGACGAGGAGAGTAAGCAGAAGCAAAGAGGAAGGGCATGAGGTGCTTCCGGAACCGGATATGGTTCTCCTCATGTTTCAGAGAGGTAGGGAGGCTGTTCCAGAGGGAGGACCCCGCAGAAGAAAGAGATCTACCACCAACTCACTGCTTGGAGAAGCGACTGACCCTGAGGGAGTTGATGCGGATGAGCAAAGAGCTCGGGAAGGAAGATATTTAGGAAGAGAGAGTTGAAGGTATTAACGTCCCAGGCCCCAGAAGGCCTTGTGGACAATGCAGAGGGTGTTTAACTTAATCCTTGCCACCACTGGGAGCCATTGCAGAGATTTCAGTCCTGGAGAGAGACGATCCCTGGACTGGAGGCCAAGGACAAGTCTCGCAGTCCTGTTTTGGATGAGTAGCAGAGGGCAGGGAGTAGAGGCAGGCAGATTTAGAAAGAGGCTGTTGCAGTAGTCCAGCCTAGAGAGAACCCGAGCTCTGGAGACAGAGAGCTTCTGGGGAAGGAGAGGAAAGGAAGAATACCTCTGAGGAGGTACAGCTGGTAGTGTGACTTTTTAGAGACGTTGGAAATGTGAGGAGAGAAGGAAAGTCTGGAGTCGAAGATGACCCCGAGGTTTTTAGCCTCACAGGTGGGAGCAGGAAGAGGGCCAAGAGAGGCCAGTCAGAGTGTGACAGGAAAGGAGGGAGCAGGTGTGCCGATGAGGAGAATCTCGGTCTTACAGGCATTAAGGCACAGATCATTGGTGGCACACCACAACTAAGGGAGAGGTCATGTGGGCCAAAGGGGCCATGTAGACATTGAAAAACCAGCGGGGAAGATTAGATCCCTGGGGGACACCATAAGTAGAGAGAGTGATAGCGGAGAGAAAGGAACCGAGTTCTACTTGGGAAGGATGATCAGAGAGAAAGGATGCTAGCCACGCCAGGGCCTGATCAGTGATGCCCAGGGTCTCACGGAGACGGAGATCAGGAAGTTGTGGTTTACCATATCGAAAGCAGAGGAGAGGTCGAGAAGAATGAGGACAGAGGAGAGTTAGAGTCAAGGTTTGAGATCAGGTCTTCACAGGTGTTCAGAAAAGCAGTTTTCATTCCTCTGGGTCCTCTAAAGCCAGACTGATGGTCATGGAGACAACCAATAGATTCAGTGTGGAGGTTAAGCTGAGAGATAGCCAACTCCTCCAGGAGTTTGCCCTGGAAAGGAGTGATGGAGATCGGGTGAAAATAAGCCAGAATAGTAGGGTCGGCAGAAGGTTTCTTGAGCAGAGGGTGCACAAGAGAATGCTTAAGGGAACTGGGGAAGACTCCAGTGGTAAATGAGAGGTTGCAGAGGTCTGCCAAGGCTGGAGCTAGTGAGTCAATGTTGCCCTTGATGATTTTGGAGGGGCAGGGGTTTACTTGTTTGGAAGAGGCTTTCATAGACCGGACTTGTCTGGAGACCTCCTCAGGTGTGACAGCGGAGAGGGAGGAGAGAAGAAGGGTAGTGGTGGGGGCGGCCGAGGGGGGCCTAACAGATGATGGTGCACGAGTGGGTGCAGAGGAGAGAGAATACGGGATGTCCTGTGTTTTGGTGGTGAAATGTGGTACCAGGGCTGAGCAAAAGGCCTGAGTTGGTGCGGTAGAGGAGGAGGCTGCAATAGAATTGGCCAGTTTCATACAGACGTTGAAATGTTTGGCCATGTTGTTGGATGCCGCAGAGATGCAGGCTTGAATATGGACTCTTTTCTTGGACCGGGTGGCAAGTCGATATTGCCTTTGCAGAAGACGGCAGGCCAGCTTGTCAGAAGGTGCACCTGAAGATCTCCATTTCCATTCCGCTGCCCTGCACTTGTGTTTAAGGTCAGCCAGGTACTGGGACTCAGTCAGGCTTGGGCTGGCCAATAGAGAAATGCCTGAAGTGCAGGCCCAACGTATTAAGGTAGGCCAGTTTTGTTTTAACAAAGTGGGCCCGTTTTTTGGTCAAAGTGTGCCATTTTGATGAGTTACTTCACTGTGCAGCTAGTAGTTGCAGGTTTGACCAGTGATACTGAAAAAATATTCTTCAGAATGCATAATTTGCAAAACATTTTACCAAAGAAAAACCTGGGTACTTCTCAAACAGTGTGCCACAAAACAAACAGATTGCCATTTGCGGCTGTAGGCCATGTTTTCATTGGTGCCCGAGTCAATTTTACAACCCCGTACAACCCTGGACCCAAGCCTAGCAGGGGCACTGGGGCCATTGACTCATATGGAGATATTTCTAGGAATGGGAAGACAAACCCAGCAGTCTTCCCCTCGAGGTAGGGTGGCCAACTGTCCCAGATTTCGCGGGATTGTCCCGCAATAAGGGACTCTGTCCCGCAGTTTGCAGAGTGGCTGTGCGGGACGCAGGTTCTGCCTCCAGCACAACCACTGTGCAAACTGAAGTGGCCATTTACAGAGCACGTCGCTGCCGCCTGCTGCTTTCTTTCCCCAGGCGGCTCTGCAGCCCTGGCTCCTTTTGAGCCTTCAGGTCGAGCTGTAACGCTCTGACACCTGGCTTAATTCAAAGGCTAATGCTTTGTTCCTGGGATCATGATGGTCACTAAATTTGAAAAAAAGGATATTTGTTCAAGAGAGATTTGAGGAAGGCAGTTTGCCTGTATGAGTAAGGACTGGGACGAGGAGGAGAAGACGAGGCGGTCGTCCTAATGCAATAGATGTGACCAGTGGTCAAAGTGTGCGGGAGCGGTTGGGAGGGGCACTCCTCTACTTTTGAACAAAAATGTTTTACTGTTCCTATACTTTTATTTAAAAAAAAGAAACCGTTCCGGAATGGTTTAGTTTTAAAATAAATGCGTAGGAAGAAGTTGAAACTCGCACTTCAGTGCACTGCTCTGAACATTCCTATAAACAGCAGGTGTGTTTGTTTTGGTGTTTGGGTTGCACGTTAGAGGGGGCGTGGCAACGGGGGTTTTGAGAAGGGGGCAGACCAGCAGGGAACATAGTACCACTATTAGGCTGAGTAGTGTGGGTTCACTTTGCTTCTCTTACCAGATCCCTACCTAAGCAATAAATCACAGACAACTTATGTGTATGGAAAAGTTGTAGGCCGTAGGCATTTTATTTTCTTACAGAAAATACAACACAACAAAATAATTACACTGCCATATGCTTTTGGGCACCTTGTGTCCAGTCCCGAAGTTGCCCAAGGCTCCTCCTGAGTCCTTGTTATCCCTGGGCCTTCGTTCCTGGGCACATGCCGCCACACCTGAGCGGGTGTTCTTTACGCCCGCTCAGGTCCCCCCAAAAGCACCCTACCTACAACCTCGTTCTTGGAGTGCCCTAAAAATGTTGTCGGAAAAAAACCCCATCCCTTTCCTTGATAGGTGTAACCCGTCCTGGTGAAACATGTCCGGGTTGCTCCGGTGTAAGCCATGTTTTATGAAGTGCAGACCTGTGTTCCTGCAGTACTTTTCTACTGAATTATTTAGTTTATTTCTGGCTATTTAAATTGTGTGCCTCTTCTGTGCCCCATACCAGACCCTTCTTGGTATTATTTCGGACCTAAAGATCTCAGTTTTACACCAGCTGCGGGCTATGCTATGCAGCGGCTCGCAAATGTTCCTCTGTAATTTACCCCTATTTGTGCTCGCCAGGTCGTTCCCTCCGAGGTGTATAACCAGGTACTCGGGGGGGGGGGGGGGGGTTGGGGTTCCTGAAACCTATCCGGTCCGACAGCCCGTCGTGAATGTCGTCCCAGTGCATCCCCGGGAGGCCTCACCAGGATGTAATCGCTGGCGTCCCTATGCATTAATATCTGCCTGTCGACCTCTGGTCGGGGGTCTAGGAATTCTTGTGTGATGCATCTGGGACAGTGGTCCTTCTCTCTCCTGCAATTTTGGTCTGTTGCTCTCCCCTGTTTGGTCTGTTTTAGCTTTCTCTAGCATTATAAACATCCCCTTGTCTCCCATACTAACATCCCTCCTTGCCAGGCCGTCTCCTGCCACCGTATTACTGGCCCCCGGCTCCCCTACCCTGAAAGTCCCGTAATATGCCAGCGCAAGGTGCTGCTACGTGCCTCTTGTAATACTTTTAACAGAATTATCAACTTCCCAAAGCTCACCCGCCTTCTGTTACCTGGTTTCTTCCCCTCTAATTTAGCCCATCCTCTCACAGCATATTTTATTCTAGCGCTGTCGGTTGGGTTTCGTATGCCCGACACTTTTGTGGTGCGCCGCCGCCGATCTTTTCTTTTTCCCTTTGGCAAATTCCTCTTCAAGAATTTCACCCATTTCTTCAATTGCAATTTTACCTCTTACCTTGTTTCCATCAACCAGCTTTTCCTTTCTCCTTTGGTAAATGCCCCTTCGAGACATGCACACCTTTAAGCCGGTCAAGTGGCACAGCGAGTAGAGCGCTCGCTTTGACATTGTGCAGAGCCTGCTGATGCAGGTTCGAATCCTGGCGGGACGAAACTCAGCCTTTCATCCTTCCGAGATCGATAAATGAGCACCACACACCATGGGTAATAATAAGCAGCACTTCGTAGAGCTATATTTAAAAACGCCAAATTATTTATTAATAAAAAATGTTCCACCTCTTTTACAACACATCTTTTTACCACTTTTCTTTTTTCCCTTTGGCAAATGCCCCTCTGAGAAATTCACACCTTTTTTCCAATTGCAATTTTTCCACCTCTTTTACACCTGTTTCCACCAACCCATCTTTTACATGCTCTTCGTACTGCTTACCCGTTTTGTACGTTAGGGCGTTCCTGGTCAGCTTGTCGATGACCCTTTCTTTTCTCCGTTCTTCTCCCACTTCTTTTGAGTCGACCTTGTGGCTAACCGTGCATTCCTTTCTAGTGCCTCCAATGGGACCCATGCCTTCCACGGCGTGGGCGTTCTTTCCTTGCCGGCGTCCGGTCTTAGCTCCCTGAATTTTTCCCACTGCAAGCGTGAGATTGCATCAGCCACCACATTTGCTTCCCCAGCGATATGCCTCGCCTTTATGCATCTATTCATTCTTATGCTTTCCAGCGTGATTGCCCTCATTAATTCCAACACTATTGTGCATGACGCACTTCCTTTATTTCACACGTGCACCACCGCCATGTTATCTGACCATACTGCTAACTCCCTGTTCCCTAGCTCTTCCCCCATGCGCATAACGTGACCCATATCGAGAAGGGCTCCAGCAGCGTTATGTTTTGTGTCCATTCCGCCACCTGCCATGTTTTTTGGCCACTCGCCTGCACACCATTGTTTCCCCAGAATTGCGCCAAATCCAAGGCCACCTGATGCATAGGTGAACAATACCCTTTTAACTTCCTCGTTCACCGGTGATCGCCATATCACCGACCCATTGCGGTATTTTAGAAGTTCTGCCCACACTTCCAGATCTTTCTTGATTCCTCCCCCTAACCTGACTCTGTGGTGCCCTCTTTGTGGCATCTCTCGTTTTCAGCTCAATACTTCTCTGGAACACCCTCCCCTGTGGTATGACTCTTCCTGCGACGTTCCGCTTTCCTGCCAGCGCTTGCAATTCTCTCACTGTCGCTAGCAGATCCGTCATCTTGTCACCGGGATCCGACACCTTCCTTTGTTTGAGTCAATTTCTCTTCCTAGGAATTGGATAATTCTCTCACTGTCGCTAGCAGATGCGTCATCTTGTCACCGGGATCCGATACCTTCCTTTGTTTGAGTCAATTTCTCTTCCTAGGAATTGGATAATCTGTGTTGGGCCCACCGTTTTCTCCTCTGCCAGAGGAAATATAAAATATGCGCCTGAGATGGCGCACCCCATCGGGAGGCAGTTGTCGACAAAGTATTCCCCCTCCCAATGCCTACATAACCATCTTTGTGATCTGCTGTTGACTGGCAACAGGCGGAATGCCATCCATGCTCCTTTTCCCGCTTTCCTGACCAGTTCTACTGCCTCCTCGAAGTCTGAATATGATACCGTTACATCGCTCTGGGCCGTTTCTTGGTCTGTGTATTTCTGGAGACACCTTTCCATCTCTCGATTTTTCCCGGTGTGGCCCTCTTCCCGCCCCAGTTCTTATTTCCGCGTCTCATCGCTTCTGCCACTTGGAGCTGTGGCCCTTGTGCACTAGGAGCTGCTGTGGTCACCCTTACATCTCTCGCACTTGTGGCTGAACTTGCACTTCCATCCCCAGCTACATGGTACCCCCTTTTCAAAACTCCTACATTGTCCTGGTTCTGCTCGCGTTGTCCCCATGCTCTCACTGCCCCCCCCCCTGTGTTGTCGGGGGCAGGCTACTCTGCCACCCTCTCTGTGACCCATAATTTCTGCTCCGCAAACTCTGGTCTCTATTTCTGTCATAGCTGGGTCATAGCTGGATTCGTACTTACTGCTATTGTATCTATAAGCCGCTTTGTAATCCTTCTGCCAATGCTGCCTTCCCTGCTGCCCCCTGTGCTCCGCTCCTTGGAATCCCATTTCTCCTTTAGCACATTAAATATGTAGAGATTAATGTTTTCTTCATTCCATCCCATATCCGGAAAGCAGTCCATCTCCTTTCTGAACTCGTGATCGTACTCCAGCCATGCGTCACCTCCAAACGCTGCGTGTACCTTCAGCACCCTCTGTTGATACGCAACTAATGCTACCCGTCTTCCGGGAATTTTTGTAATATAATTGTAGACATTATGGTGAAGGCCGACATACAGTTGTCAAAATTCCTTACTACCGGCTCCTTTTTAAGTAAACTTTTCTCGTCCTCCTTCATGTCCTCTAGGGCCACATTCATCCCCCTCTTTTGACAATCTAACAATGTAAAGATTTCGATCAATTCCTTCCTCCATATTTTTTCCTTTACTTTGTCATTTATGTACCAAGCCATCGCTTTCATTGACCTGCCCTCTGCATCTTTACCCATGTTTGGCCTGCCATATTTCGTCATGAGTGGCCCCCCATTTTCTGCCGCTGCCACCATCGGTGCTGCCCCCAGTGGTGTGTCCCCTGCCACTACGTTTGGCCCTGCCGGTGCACCTTGTGGTGGCGGTATTATTGGTGCCCCTTGCGGCACCGGGACTACTGGTGCCCCGTCTGGTGCCGGGACCGGGGTTTCCCTGGGTTCTACTAGTGCCCCTTGTGGTGCCGGGACCGGGGTTTCCCTGGGTTCTGCCCCTGCCCCCCCTGCCCCTCTCTGTTTTTCCATACTCACCACTCCCCTCCATTTTACCCAAGCCCTTAGATGATCCCTTTCCTCGTCATCACTGCTTGCTTCAGTTGAGGAACTCCCCTTCTGCTCCTCCCTGGATTCCTTCCCCCGCCTGCTCTTCTTGTCATTGGTTCTGGGCGACTTACCCGAAACCGTGACGCAATTTTTTAAACATTTTTACGATTTTATTCCCTTCCCCTTTTCTGTCCTTGCGGTACTTTGTCTTCTCCTTCGCTGCTGCTGGGCTCTATGAACAGCAGAGGTGACGTTGTCTTCGCCCTTTCTTCTTTCTGCATTATCTCCAGCACCCATTGTGCCCCGTATTCTTTCTCTGCCTTTCTCGCCCATTCTGAGAATTCTTGGGCCCTTTTTGCAAACGTTTTTCCTTTCCCTTATCCAGGCACTAAGAGCCTACCCGAGAGAGGTGAGCTCTTACCTGGTTTGTGACGCCTCTCCTTTTCCAGGCTTACTTATACCCCCCCGGCCTTTTGTTCCTTCTTGGGGGCGGCCAGGTTACCACCCTGACCCCTTGCTATTACATTTCGCGCCTTCCCAGGTGCTGTTTCCTGCCCTTCCTGGGCTTTTGTTTCTTGTGGCGCCGTTCGGACGCCCCTCCCTACCCTTTCGCGCCGTTTTCCCCCACCCCGCGCCTAAACTCCCAGACCCTCTATCGTCCCGCATTTCATGCGGCCCGGGGCCTGGGTCATTCTTGTTGTACACTTTGACCATAGGATTTGACAAAGACCATTCTCCGACTCCATGCTTCCTTATGTAAATTTGAAAACTGGCAGCACCTGGGTAAACCATTATGGGAGGCAATGGGGAGGCATTTCTCACTCTCCCCCTAACCCCCCCCACCCCCAACCCTCTCGCTCACACCCCATCTCTCTCTCTCTCTCTTCTCTCCCCCCTCTCCCCCCTCTATTCCCCAATCCCCCCCTTCATGTTCCCTGATGTGCGAACTTGGGCAATGTGTTATAGTCAGGATGGGGACAGACCCTTTCCCCACCCCGAAGCATTCCAGCAAAGGCGAGCCTGGAGGCCCTGAAGGTGAAGTGTCATGGCGCCAAGAGCTGCTCTGTTGCTTCGACAACACCTCGGCGACCAGGAGGAGGTGCAAGGTCCTATCGTTAATCACCAGGCCAAAAGGACCCTCAGAGGGTGGTTGCGGGATGAAAGGGGCTGAAGAGGAGGAGCTGGGCAGACAGCAAGATCCCACGAGAAATCCCAGTCCTGTAGGATGGGGAAGCGCCTGCGTGGGTCCGCCCACGCTTCCGATAATTAAGAAGAAGTATGCGAGGGACCAAAGCGAAGAGCAGTTCATATCAAAGCCAGGCCCCGGGTGAGGGTGCCCAAATGGCTCGGTCTTCAGAACTATGTAAAGACAAATTGAAAAGATGACGAGTCCTTTGGCATTCGCTGGGGTTGGGTAGTGTGTGCAGGGACGGTGGACAGGTGGTGCGGACTGAGTAAAAAGAGAGAAGACGCAGTCTAAGAAAGGAGAGAGGGAATTAGTTGTAGGTGTGTGAACTTTCTAGGCCTGGAGCCATAAGGGGTTGGTAGCGGATGAGTAATTCCTTAAGGATGGAAAGAAGAGGCGAAGATAAAGGGCCTGCAGAGGGTGGCGTGGGGGCTAATCAAAACGCATTGGAAAAGGAAATGTAGCCCAAATGTGTGTGTGCATGAACATATGAGTGGGCGGGGTGAAAACACAGAAAAGCAATCACGCGGATCATATAATGACCCGCTCCAAGTTACCGCCCTCTTACCTGTTCCACAGGGGCGTGGGAATTCCCTTCTGTTCATGGGCAAAAAAAAGGACGTGGCAAAGGCAGCACACATGTCAGACACGCCAAACACAGGCGATTTCAATTCTTCCTGCTATGAGAAGAAGCATTGGCAATGCCAACAGTTTGGGCTTTTGGGTAGGAATGGCATAGGAATGTTCCAGGCACCGCTCTAGTGGTAATTACTGACCATTGATGGTAGCAGCTGCAAAATTGGGCATTGTCCTGGGCTTCTAACAGCAGTGCCTGGCAAATGCTTAATAGGTATACACAAGCCAAAACGTTTGGCTTTGCCAATGCTTGTTTTTATCAAGCCATCAGTGAAGGGCATGCATAGTGCTTAAAAATCGAATGGCTGTATGCAGACCTCCTTAAGGCATTATTAGACCAGTAGCACCTTTACAGCTCCAATTAAGCCAACTTTCAGAAAACGGCTTATAAATGCACTGGCAGGCACCTTGAGTTCAAAGTTTGATTGTAAGGCTTAAAAAACCTAGGTCAAAGAGATCCGAGGAGGATGTGTTTTGGGTGGACAGGGGCAAGAAGTGGGTGGGAACGGCCATATGCAGTCAAAGGATGGGTAAATAAGCAAACAGCACCTACAATCCCTCCTCTAATGCAATAGTTTTGGCTAAAAGATGGTGCTTAAAAATGCACGCAGCTGTTCGTACATTTCCGGGTGATGAGGAGGGTATGCTTCTCGCAGTCCTGCTGCAGACGTTGCTCTGCACAGCATTTTCCTCGTTATTTTACATAATGCAACTTTTTGTAGATTTATTTTGGTTGGGGGTGCGTCAAGTTTTGTTATTTTAGATAATGCTTATGTGATGGGCTGATATCTGAGTCAGTGCTTGGTTCTGACACCATCTTATGGAGGGGGTCTGTAATGGGAACGCAGTGAGGCCTATTGAATTTAACAAAAGAACATGGCCGCAATGATATTATCTAAATAGCGGTGCGCAATTCTGAACGAATGAATGCATTAAAAATTTCAGTAACTGATTTTTCCCCAAGTTTTTCTTTTTTTAACCTTTAATTGTCCTCTAGGATTTCTGCACAGCATAACTACTTTATCTGTCTCAATATATAAAGCAATGCTGTTTTTAACGGACGTTATGTGTCAAACACTGTTGCTTTATCTCTCACTGTGATGTATTGAAAGGTTAGAATTGATAACTATATCAATGAAAAAAAAGGAACACGTATGCCTGTAGCGCAAAGTACTGTGACTTCTCAGCAATTCATTCAGGACTTGCCTAGTTCAAATTCAAAGGTGTTTGCACTTCCCCTGACCAGAGCAAACATTGTGAAAGGATTCTATAGGAGCACAAGGTAATAGTGAGGACTCAGGCTTGGCGAATTGCAGGTATCACCGTGCATGTGAATCCATCCCAGCAACCCCATAGGAGGCCCTTCTCCTTTAACTTACTAAAAGACTCCTTCCTAGAGACACAATAATGGGCCTCATTACAAGTATGGCGGTAAGGCAACAAGGGTGCCGGTATCTCCACCGGCACCATTGCCACCGTACCGCCATACTAGGAGTTCTGCTCGCGGGTGCCCTTGCAGCGGTCTGACCTGGTGGCCGTACCGGCACCTGCGAGAAAAACATGATGGTAGCACCGGTACCATTATAAACAGTACCAGTGCTACCACCCTCCCCATTCCCATTGAGCCCCCTGGGGCTCAAATGGAATGGGGATCTACCAGGGCCGGCACCCGCGAAAGGGCAATTACCAGGTCCGGCTGGGCCGGAATAGCCCTTTAATTGCCCATTCGCGGGTGCCGGACCCGGATCCGAGTTTGGAGGTAGCCTTGCCGGTACCTCCAACTTCGTAATGAGGCCCAATGGCTATTCTCAGAGTGGAAAATGGGCCTGGACTTGTCCATTCACCAGTTTGTCGAAGCTATTCGGGTTTTGGAATGACCAAAAAAAGGCAAAACAATCTAACTGAAATGTGCTGTACATATTTTCTTTTCATATATCATAAAAGCAACAGATCATGAATACATCATAAAACACACTGTGGACCAGTGTGACATAAAATCCTCAGTTCAACAATTCATCAAAACTACAAACAAATAAAAATACACTACAATACTCCACAATACCGAAGGGTTACAAAGAAACCTCCAAGTAAAACTAAGCAGGCTTCCTCTGCCTCTTAAGGTGGACTCTCTGTGCTCACTTAAGATAAGAACACCAGCAGAATCTAAACACAGAGCCATGGCTTCAGCAAGAGGCCTACAGCCGCGACTTGCCAAAAGCGGCTTCAAGAAGCGTTTCCTCAGCTGCTTGGTCACAGGACATAGCAACATTAAATGGGGCAGATCTCCATCGGATTCATTGCATAACATGCACTTTGGAGACACTTCGTTATTCCACGTGTGCAAAATTGCAGCAGTGGGCAAGATCCCAAAACGAAACTTTAGGTACACACATGTGTATTGTTTGGGGGTGATATAATCCACGTAGCCTTCACATCCTGCCTGATTTTCAATAGCAAGGTAGCGGGCCAGAGGTTCAGAGGCCAGAGATTTCAACACTATATCACCCTCCCCGTCGTCCAACGCAGCAAGTTTTACCACTACTTTAGATTCAGGAGTTGATGCACACGCGTTGGACCAATGGTCCCCAAGCCCCACACCCCCAGCAAGTTTTTAAACATGTGTAACCCACTTCAAGGAAGCACCCCTTCGCTTTGATAGAACATCCAGCAATGCCTCTCTATATTTATGAAGATTTTTATCTGTCCATAAACAAACCCAATAGAGCACCGCTTGCAAGTGACAGATCGACTCGGTCCCCTGCATTCCATTCTCTAGCAACACTTGCGTGTTTGGTGCACAATCGGGCAACCCAAGTAGGTTGTTCAGGTATTTAGTCTCCACCACCGCTAGTGGATGAGTATTCATCTGGCCCCACAACTCTGCCCCGTACCATGCAGCTTGTCATGCTTGCCCTGTATATGCCTCCAAAGAAACACGTACCGCACCATTACCATACTCATTGGTCAACCTGGCAAGGGTACCACCATACCTAGCTAGTGTTATATTGGCCTTCTCCAGGTGCAGTCATCAGCCGCAGGACACCATAACTCTCACACCCAAATAATCAAAGGTAATGACTTGCTCGATTTCCCTTCATCCAAAACCGCCGATGCCCTCTTGCTTTCTCCTACCATTGGTGTTAAAGATCTTGGGCTTTGTTTTACTAATTTTAAGTGACAGCCCATTCCTCTTACAGAAAGCAAAGAACATGTCCAGCTCCTTGTGGGCACCAGTGTGAGTCAGGGATAAATGAACTGCGTCATCCGCAAACAACAGGACCGGCAGCCTGTCGCCAGCGAAGGATGGAGCGTCAGTTTGTGCACCTAAAAGCTCCTTTATAATGCCATTAATAAAGATACTAAATAGTTTAGGAGCCAAGACGCACCCCTGGCTGACACCCTTCTCAATGAGGATACTACCAGAGGTGCACCCATCAGTTCTCCAAAGGACCACCACAGTGTTTCCAGAGTATAAATTCTGGTTTGCAGACAAAAGTGCACCCAAGATGCCAAGTTCCTTTAGCACCTTCCAGAGACGATGTCTGGCTATAGAGTCAAAAGCAGTACGTACATCTACGAAGACTGCGTACACACTAGTCTTTCTAAGGACCGCATATTTATCGCACACTAACCGCAAGCGTAGGCTTTGGTTGATAGTGCTCAGCCCTTCACAGAATCCTGCCTGGCGATGATCAATAATCCTATTATTTGTGGCCCAATTGTTCAGGTGAAATAGTAATGCCCGAGCAAACGTTTTCCCTCCAGCATCCAATAACGAAATTGGTCTAAATTCAGCAATGGAGCCTTTATTGTGAATAGGGATAATGTCTGCACTTGTCCAGGACACAGGGACCAGATCTTTACCCAAAATTGAATTGAATATTTGTGTCACATACGGCACCCAGACAGTAAGCTCATTTTTATAAAAATCTATTGGGACCCTACTCGGGCACGGTGCTTTACCCAGTTTTTGACTCAGCTGAGCCTTCTCTAGCTCTTTGTTAAAGAGTATCAGCGGGACACAGTTATGTTCACACCCCACACCGTCACTCTCTCCAATGCGACTGATCCTCGAGCCTGCTGCCCTTTCCGCCTGATAGAGGCTGCCATAATGCTCAACCCAGACCTGCTCAGGGATACAACCTTGCAAAAGGTTATGACCAGTTCTATGGCTTGCCTCCATCAGTGCCCAAAAGCCCTTAGAATCCCCTCTTCCTATTGCTTCCAATAATGTTTTCCAGGTATCTTCATGCCACCCCTCTTTTTATCCTTCAAAAACCTGCGATATTCCCTTCTAGCCAGCCTGACATCCCCACCCATTAGGGACTGTGAGCATTTCACAGCTGCAATAAGCTGCCCCTTGGCCTTCCTGCAATCCTTATCATACCAATGGGTAGCTGTCTCAGTAAGGCTACATACAATGTTCACAGGCTTAGAGAAATGTTGTCCAACCTGCCCCATCATTTGCTCATGCAGGGAAATCAGAGAAACAGCGTCACATGGGTCTGCCCTCGTGTGTTCCTCCAGCAGTTGAATAATATCTTCATAGACCAATGGCAGAACTGCCCCTAGATCCATCCCTCCCACCTAATGTTTCTCCAAGTCATGACCCTCCCAGGACCACTTAACGTAATACTGGGTACCGCCCATAAGTGCTCACTCATCTCAAAGAGCAGAGGGTGATGATCACTCTCAACCCTCATATGGACGGAGAATACTTTTATCGAATCCCAGGCCTCGTGGCCAAGTTATTATCAAATGTTGGGGCTGCTGGTGAGTCTCCTGGAAATCTGCCATTACATGCTATCAGATTAGCAGACATTAACAAGACTGCCATTTCTTCTGCATGTTTATGCTGTCTTGGCAAAAGGGTACATTTCAAAGGGTCCAGTCCCCAATGGCTGTCCTCCTCATCCATGATATCAGCCAAGCCACATAGAAGCTCGATCTGGCAATTAAGGCCCTCCATGAGTAAGATCTTCAAAGGTCCAGGACATCGCAATCTCCAGTCCAATACTTTGCTTGTGATCCTCTCAATGAGATCCATACCCTTACCCAATGAGACCATATTATTAAAATTAATCAACAGGATCAGCAAACCGTCCCATAATTTTAAGTGTATTACAAGTCAATCAGGGGAATCCATATCTATCTGAGTAGCTGATTTACTGGATCTATGTGATTTTTCCATCGCGGAAAAGTCCACGATGGAAAAGCTTGCATGAGAAATGTGCGAACCACCAAAGGTTCGCTCATTTCCCATGCGAACATGCATTGAAACCCCCACAACACACCCACCACACACCCCCACCCACACCTCCAACATACTCAAACCCTACTTACCTTTTCAGACGCTGTGTCCCTGCAGTGCCAGTTCCCTTTCACTCCCGTGATCGGGACCCAGCGCCGCAGGGTCCTTTTCTTTTTTTTTTCTGGGAGCTGCAGGGGTGTCCCCCGCAAGCCCTGCTCTCTATACCACACAGTATAGTGAGAGGGGTGTTGTGGGGGACACCCCCGCAGCCCCCACAGTCTTTTTTTTTTTATACTTACCTATAATGGTACCACCAAAGGTTCGAACTTTTGGTGTTCAAACCTTTGGTGGTAGCCTTTTTAGGACTTTTTGTACGGCCAGACCTTTGTTTTCGGTCCGATCGTACAATTCCGATTTACTCAGGGCAACATTTACCCACGTCACCAAACCCCCACTCGAATGGCCTCTTGCCCCCTTACTCACTGGAATAAAAAATGTGGCACCCCCTTGAATATGAGGGGGTTCCAAAACCCAAGATTCCTGCAGACAAATCACCCCACTATCCCAAACAAAAGCAAGCCAATCATTGTCAGACAAGTACTTGTTTGTTTGTTTTATTACTTGTATATCGCGCCAGACCCAAGGGTATTAGGGCGCATTGCATAAGATCACTCAAAGCTTAGTTACACATAAAAATACACATACAATATAGTTACACATAGTAAAATTTGTGAAGTTACATACATACAGTATATTTACAGGTATGAGATTCAGACTCTGGGCTAATAGTAGGCAAGTGTACTCTATAGAAAAAAGAGACAAAGTTTGCTGGAATGTATACAGTGATCAGTGACTGGAGTGGGTCAATTTGTCAGGATGTCATGGGTCCGCTTAGAAGTCAGAGTCTTTAAGCCACTTTATTGTACTTTGTCGGAATTTTTGGTATGACTGCTCCACACTAAGGAGGGCAGAAAGCGAGTTCCAGAGTTGGGCTGCCTTAACCTGGAAACTGCTGCCTCCCACTCTGGTCAATTTGAATCTGGGAATCAGAAGGCAATTCGTATTGGAGAGTCTGGTTGTTCTTGTCACAGATTTTGTGACAATTCTGTCTGATAGATAAAGTGGAGCTACCTTATTTATGCATTTTTGAGTGAGCAAGGCAACTTTTAGTTTGATTTTGTCAGATGTGGACAGCCATTTGTTGGCTCTTCTCGTTTCAGAGATGTGTTCTCTCCTTTTGCAATTCCCAGTGCAGCTCTAAGAGTGTTATTTTGCAGGAATTGGATTTTCTTGGTTATTTATTTGTTCGCCCCTATGTACATGACGTTGCAATAGTTGAGCTTTAATAGTATAAGTGTTCTGGCAAGGGTAATGCAGCTGTCATTTGAGAGGAAAGCTTTGCCTGCTCTTATCAGTTTGCAGGTGTAGGCTGTGGCCGAGGCCATGGCATTTACCTGTTTTTTAAAGGAGAGTGGAATACAGGTAGAACCCCAAGGTTTTTACTTCCTTGGCAACTGTGATGTTATGGTCGATATTAAAGGCTGAGTATTTGGGGCTCAATTTTCTGAGGGGTGATGGAGTGCCCAGGATGATGATCTCAGTCTTGTCATCATTCAGGCATAGTCCATGGGTGGCCATCCATGCCTGGATGATGAGATAAACCTTTTTCACCAAGGCCAAATCCTTTTCGTAATCACTAGTAAGAGGTAGGAGGATCTGTTTATCATCTGCATAGTTGGTGTAGGTGATACCCAGATGATCCAGATCGTCGAAAAGGGGCTTGGTGAAGATGTTGTATAGGGTGGGTGAGACACAAGATCCCTGAGGCACACCACATGTGATAGGAATGGGGTTGGCTGCAGCCGTAGGTGAGAAGACTCTCATGGTACAATCACTAAGAAAGGATTGTATCCACGCTATGGCTTCAGTGGAGAAGTATGCAGCTGAGTCAAGATGGCTGCAAAAGACCTGGTGATCAACCAAATCAAAGGCGGCCGATAAATCCAAAAGTAGAAGAAGGGCTGAGTCTCCTTTATCCCTCAGTTCGTCGATCTGGGCCTTCAGGTCTATTAATGCAGTTTCTGTACCATGCTGAGGACGGAAGCCTGATTGCCTTGAACCTAGTAAGGAATTCGATTCCAGATGTTTTTGGATTTGTGAATAGGCTATTTTATCTAGGATTTTCAAGAGAAATGGCACCGTAGTGATGGGTCGGTAGTTGGTGGGAATCGAGGGGTCTAGTGTCTGTTTTTTTTAGTAGTGGAAGCACCCATGAATCCTTAAGGTTGATTGGGATAGTATTGGACGCAAATGACGCGTTGATAAGTTTTGTGATAAAGGGTGACAGATCTCTGCTGCTTCCTTTATTAGTTGAGCGGGGCATGGATCGCCCTGACAGTTAGATGGTTTGAGTGATAGTATTGTTTTTTCTGTTTCAGTTATGGTGACTTTAGAGAACTTGAATCGGGGTGGCTTGACAGTGTTATTGGAGGAATCTGATAAAGTTCTAATAGGCGTGTTACTAGTTAATGAGGCTTTTTTATTAGCACTTTTTACTTGTAGAGTCGTAACTTTGTTCGCCAGTGCTTGCTGTATGTTCGAGCACCAGAGTTTATCCTTGGTACAGTTGTCTGGCACAGGGATAGGGGCCTCTAGCTCTTTAAGGATAACGAAAAGTTCTTTCATACGAGTTAGCTTGAGATATTCTGGCATTATAAGTTTCCTGTTTGGCTAGGAGTATTTCATTTTTGTATAAGGCTGTGATGGCACTGAGATTGGTCTTATTTTCTTCAGACAGTTGTGCTTTCCAGGCTATCACACATAACCTTTCTTTGGTACATAGAGTTGTCAGGGATGGTGTATACCAAGAATTGAGGTGGGCCTTGGGTTTGCTTTGTCTAAGTTTAAGTGGCGCTATTGAATCTAAGGAGGTGGTCATGATATGGTTGTATTCCATGACCAGTGCATCAGGTCCCAGGTCATCTGGGATAGCATTAAGTGTAGGTAAAATGAGAGGTGGTAGGTTGTCACAGGTGATATCCTTTTTATACCAAGTGGGAATAGGTGGAGCAGGGGGTACAGATATGGAGATAAGTTTATCGGTAGCTAGGGTAAAAGTTATAAGGTAATGGTCTGACCATATCTGAGGGGATATGGAAGAGATGGTAACATTACAATTGTGGTCTGCTACCCAGTCCAGGGATCTTCCTTTTGTATGAGAAGGGTGGAGCACTTTCTGGGTAAAGCCCTGTTCTATTAGGATGTTTGCCACACTAGATGCGTGCGCATCCTTTGGGTCGTTGTAAGCTAGGTTGAGGTCCCCTAGTAGTAGAACTTGGGAGGAGTTTTTTTAAGTTATTGGATTAAATTTTAGAAATGTCACCCTGGAAGGTTCCAATGGTGCCTGGAGGTCTATATATCAGATGGATCGTAAGGGTCTGGGAGCTATTTATGTTGAGTTTGGCTGTCAGGTTCTCACAAGATTTGGTATCTGGGGATGGCACTAGTCTAATCGGTAGATTGTCTCTTGCAATAAGTGCAATACCCCCTCCTCGAGTATCAGCTCTATCTGATCTCAAAATAGTATATCCCTTGGGGATGGATAGTGAAAGAGCTGGTCCTGCAGCTGCATTAAGCCAGGATTCGGTGATTGCTAAAATGTCAAGGTGTTCTACCTGTATAATTTCTGCTATCTCAGTAGCATGAGCGACCATAGATCTCGCATTTATTAGAGCACCCTTAAGACTATTGCAGGCTGAGGTTAGTGATGGGGAGCCTGTTGTCGTTTGGGTCCTGGAGGTAATAAGGTCAGAAGCAGTAGGTCTAGGTTGATCTTTTGATTTAGGGGTGGGTGTAATGGGTATAGGGGTAGATCTTTTGTTACTAGAGGCAAGGGTTCTTGCTGGTGGTTCATAGAGTTTGGAGAGTCTTGAGCGGAGTCTTCCATTTCTGTAAAGTATAGTACATGGATGTGTCTTCAGTGGAGGAACTAGCGTAATAGGTTTAATAAGCCATTGTTTACTTATGAGGGTAGGCGGTTGGGCCATAGTGGGGTTCAAGGTACTATGATGGAAGTCTCCCAGTATAGTCGCTGAAGACACTATGGCTATCACAGTAGTAAGAAGAGGCAGTAGAGTCCTTGGAGTGTGCATATTTTAGGTAATATTAGGAAGAGATTTTAAGCACTCGGTTCGCCGGGGAGTGTAGGATCACTGTATGCGTGTGAACAGCGATCAAAGCAAGGATTAGAGTGGTGAAGAGGTAGCGGTCAATTGGGGCAAGAGGGTAGCAGTCAATGCAAAAACAGTAGATTAGGTATGTAAACAGCAATCAATGTGAACGAGTAGGCAACAATCAATGCAGAAACAGTAGATTAGGCATGTGTACAGCAATCAATGTGAACGGGTGGGCAACAATCAATGCAGAAACAGTAGATTAGGCATGTGAACAGCAATCAATGTGAACGGGTGGTCAACAATCAATGCAGAAACAGTAGATTAGGCATGTGTATAGCAATCAATGTGAACGGGTGGGCAACAATCAATGCAGAAACAGTAGATTAGGCATGTGAACAGCAATCAATGTGAACGGGTGGGCAACAATCAATGGAGAAACAGTAGATTAGGCATGTGGGCAGTAATCAATGTCAGTGCAGAAACAGAATTTTAGGTGCCAGATGCAATAATAGTGACATAATTCAAGTCGGGTAAATGAAGAGCGTGGGTCTACCAGGCAGTAAGGAATGTGTGCATGGTGCAGTGATCAGTGCCTGCTCATGCTCATGTGGCCCAGTTACATGTAAGCATTATGGACTGAATACAGTTGCATGCGATACAGACAGTAAGGTAAATTCAAAGTGGGAGAGCAGTAGCCATAAGGAGAAACTTTAGTGGGAGCAATGAGCAGGGAGCATCTCACCGGTACAGTGCTAGCGCTAGGCAGTGTCTTGTTAAACTGGGTGAAATGCGAGCAAGCCAGTATAGTCCGTGAGGGCCTATCCGGTGGCAGGTTAACAACGTGACATCATGGCGGTAGGTAATAGCTAATAAGGGTATTGGTAGGGGCTAGGGACCTGGAGGTAACGTAGGTTATAGAGTAGCAGATGAGAAGCTAGTGGCGTGCACAAGTCTAGCAGGTGAAAGGTAACAGGTATTTAGGCAAGGTGCGTGCTCACTCAGTATGAAGTTAACAGTAGATTATGGTTAGATAGTGGGTCCTAGTGCAGTGCATAAAAGTACTTTGTAAAATATGTCAGCAGTTCAAGAGAGCCCATATGCAGCGATTAGATGGAGCATGATCGACATGCGGGCCACGGGCTGTCAAATGGCGAAAGCGAGGGCACGCAGAGGGGGATAGCGAAGAGTCTTACCGCTTTGCGGTGGTTAATGCAGCAAAGAGGAGATGTCCGAGCAGAATGTGGGCGCGCAGCACAAGCTTCTTGGACAGGCACATAGAGGCGGATCGGAAGACAAATGGGCAGAGACTCGCGCCTCGCGGCTCCAATGCGGCCCGACATAGGACAGGCATCAGCTTTTTTTCGGGGCCTTCCTGTGGAGGGCCAGCTTACGCCTGCCGGTGACCGATTGGGCACTTCATAGGCTGGACGAGCCAATAGGGGGGGTGGATGGCCCTGGGTGGGAGTAGGCAGAGGAGGGTGGATGCCTATTGCTCCCAGGTGGCCATCTTGAAGCGGGCATCCTCGTGCACCAGAATGTGGGAGCACAGAAATAGTAGATTCAACGCCGCGTAGCGTTGATCTGGTCCTGCAGCTGGTATTTAATCAGCAGGCATTCGTTGAAGCGCATTCAGCTGCGCTTTTAAAATAAAATAACAGCGATATTCTGATGCAAAGGGATTAAGCGCACAGGCTTACCACAATGTTTGGAGGAAGCTCCAGCTTCTCCTCCACACCATGGCACTGCTCATGCAGCATTGGAAGGAGCCCCTTCTCCTCCGTGAAGTTGGGTGGTCTGAACCCCAGCAATGTTCCAAGAAAGGACCCGCACCCCAGGTGAAATCTGAGTCAAACTGTCACCCAGTTGGGGATTCAAAGTTGCTTGCAACACCCTGGTGTCCAGCTCTGGGGTAGTTGCAATTAAATTAAGGCTCTGTCACTCCCCGGGGTACCGGGATCTTCACTTCCTGAAGGCCAGCTCCTGGCTCCCACTGAGCTGGAGCAATCTGTGCTGGATCCCTAACATGTTAGAGTGATGTGACATGGGGCCCTCTCTGCGGCGGATGTTACCTGTAGACATACTCTACTCTAGCCAGATTATGAGAAGATTGAGAGGACTGGGGGTGAATGCCTACCATGCCACAGGGCTTACCACCCAGGCCCGAGTATGCCCCAAGCTTCCTGGAAGAGGTAGACAATACCATTCTGGTGGGGATATTTTTATTAGAATTGTCAGCTCATTTGGGGGTAGCAACCGCTTTTCCATTTCTAAAATACCCCAAATGAGAGTGGAATATTTCATCACAATTTGTATTGCATCCTTACCTTGTGGCCCCACTAATCTCTCACCGGATAAAATATTGCTGTGAATTACAGAGAAGCAACTGCTCCTGAACCTGAACCTGAACCAGTGAATAGCCTTATTTATCAAACTGTCCCAGTGTTGATACATACAATACTGGCTCTTGGGCAGGTTCACAAGATAAAAACAATCCTTCTCTGGATTTCCTGGCCCACTACTAAACAAGGGAGGGGATAAGGGAAGCTGAGTCTCCCCATTGATAACCACTCCCACCACCCTAGATGAGCAGTTAAGGGGGATCAGGTTGTGGGACTATCTGGTTTTGAGAACCAATTTGATTACGGACCCCTCACTGGCAGCATCCCCTACCAACACTCCCTTCTTGGCCTCTGATATTGCCCCGCCCCGTGTCCCACCACCCACGGTGAGAATGGAACCCAGATCATCAAATCCTTCCGCATAAGCACTAGGAACTCTAAGACACACCTACATCCCTCACAACCGCCTGTGCCCAAGACTCCAGTATCAACTGAACCCCGCCCTTGGTTGCCCCCCCCCGTTCGAATGGAGGGCGCATAGGCAGAGGTACAGTGTCCGCAATCACAAGAGGGACTGCAACCAATGTAGTATCAATACCAAAACTGGGGGTAGCTAGGACCTCAAACATGTTACTAACGGGACCCCCAGAGGGTAGTGTGAAGTAACCGGTAAGAGCCCTCCACCGCCATCACTCCTGCCTTCCTCCTTGGACTCCCCAGCAGAGGAAGCTGCCGCCTCCACCAGGATGTACAATGCACCCCTTCTGATCCTTTCAGCTTACTTCGGACCTAGTAGCCCGGGAGAATCTTGTCAACATCCACGAGAGCACCTAAGCCGGTCTAGTGTGGGCCCATGCTTTCCTTAGCCAGTACTCGCATCTCATTTAAGATAAGCTTACTCTTGGGTCCAGCCCTTTTCCTTTGAGCCTCGGATACCCCTCATTACTAACAACACTGATTATTTCGGTATCCTCCATACCAAACCTACTAGAGTTGGAAAAGATCCTCGGACCTCGGGAGCCCCCTTTTACCCACTTTGCTTTAATTCTCTTTACCTCCTCTGGCCCTTATTTGTAGGGTCAGTTTCGCTCAGGAACTCAGCTATTTCTTCAATCATTGCATTAGCTTCATCTATCCTTTTCACAAACTTTGAAATGCGCTTTCTTGCAGAGCCATTGGGTAAAGGACGTAAAGCCTTACTTTTAGACATAGCAAACATGGATACTCGGCCCCGCAGGTATAGACCACAGTGACCCCGTTGCAAATGCAGAATGTTAAACAAGTAAAATTGGATCAAATCAAATAAAAACAACTATAATAGAAAAGTAAAAAATCAGATACGATCCTATTAGCCCAGAACATAAAATGTAGAACTTGGGGCATCAATTCCTAGAACAATCCTAGAACAATTAAAAGATTATTAAGAAAATTCCTGCCACACGAAGCAGGAAGCTTTCTGCTTTCTGCTATTCGCCCGCTCATTCGACATCAAGCGATTCCTACCAACAAGTCGAACAAGTCTGTTCTTAAACTAAGTTGGTTGAGGAAGCGTAGAACAAGCAAACACAAATAGAGGTACGCCCAATGGCTAAGGAGGCTGCCTTAGTCCGACTCCTCCTCCTCGCTCCTGCATGCACCTGAGAATCAGTACTCTCAAGGAAGCCCCTCAGGGGGTCTCTTAATCCCTCTTTATAGTTCCCTTGTTCAAAAAGCGAGCCTTTCCATCAGTTGTGCTAATAGGTTCGCAACCACACTAGCCTGCCGGGCAAGAACGGCCCCCAAGGCTTCAATAAGGATGCTCCTACGACCTAGGGACCGCAGTACCCTTCACTTTCACTTTCAGGAGCTTTCAAAAATGACAGAAATACAGAAACTTGAGCACAAAAACGTCTCTACTCCCGAGCTCAAAAGACTTGCCTGAAGCATCACCCCGCTCCCCCCAGTGCTCGCGGAACTCCCAGCGAGAGCAAAACTCCTGTGCCCTTGGTCCCACAGGCTTCATCACTGCGGGTATGTGGTGCGGCTTTTGAATGCAGGGGGCGTGCCAGGAAGTGGCGGCATCAGCACTAGTCCTGGATCCAACTTAGGTGACACTCCTGCGCCCTTGGTACTGCTGGCTTCGGCCCTGCAGATATGTGGTGCAGCTTTTGACATGCAGGTGGATCTGCCAGGAAGTGACAGCGTCAGCTCCAGTACCGGCTCACGCAGGCTTCCACATATTTTAATTGTGGATATCCTGAAAACCTAATCAGATTTTAATATTCCTGGATTGATGAGGTTAGTGTGGCTGTCATTGACTGGAATCAGGTATGGTTCAATCACATTATATGGCACCATGTCCCGGTGTTGACTTTGGAGACCATTTTCCTCTTAACATCCTCATAGTCCTCAGCATTTAAGGGGCTGCATCAGTCCCTATTGGTCTCCACATCTCTAGTGACCTGGTTTTATCCCTGTTCCGGCAAGTAGATGGTGACTTTTACTGGTGGGAGATTTAGGGATGTTGTCTTGAACGAGTGACACAAAATTAGCTATGTTGTCTTCTGTTTTTCGACCAGTAGCTGGTCACCTACTGCGGTGGTTGGGACTTGGGCATGCTGCCTTTAATTTCCTTGTGATTGCATCTTTTGGCCATTGGCAGACGTTATCACCCACAATGAATGGAACCGATCGGGATGGACTAAGTGGCACAGCTGATGTTACCCCTTGCCTCATTAGACCTTCCATTAGGGTTACTCCAGTCGATTAGTGATGCATGGCGCGCTACTCTTCGGAAAACACTAGATGGCCCACTGCACGTTGTCATTTTGTGAATGGATTGTAACACCTTGTTGATTGTAGGGATACACTGCTCCAGTACCATGTTGGTTTGTGTTCAAAACTCGATGATGTGAAATGCCGAGATGGGCTAGAAATTCTTCAAATTCTCGTGCCTGCAACAGTGTGCCATTATCTGCCCTTACCTACTTGGGTAAACTCTGAGTGGCCAGAATTATCTCAGCTGTGGGGATGATGTCTGCAGCTACCGTTGACCTTTGTAGGATTGCAAAATGGGATACACATGAGTCGTGGTCACCAAGGTTTATTGTGAAAAGTTGACAAACAGGGTTAAGAGGTTTTATCTAGAAATAACAAAGGATACATTTGAAAAGGAGCAAAGGCAGAGATTGAATTAACAGTGGGTTTGGTAGGTTTTGTCCACACACCTCAGGGTGCTCTCTTGGTCATAACACAAAATCCTAGTCATAACAAGTCTCTGTCCAAGTGGAGCTGCCCGATTCTAACCCTGGGTCCCTGATTTTTTTGTCGCTATTCTGATCCAGAACAGTCCAGTAATGGCCAATAAAAAGTTACAATCCTAACTATATTAAGTCTCTTAGCATCTGAGCTAACACTATCCCAAAACAAAATGTCCATAATCCCTTGGCCAACACATACGTCTCTAAACCTATCTTAAACAAGTCCAGCCCTAATTTGAAACAAACTCTCAAGCGTTCCTTCTGGTACAGAAGCCTCTGGGAGCATAATCAGCATCCAGTATTCCCTCTGGTTCAGTATTCCATGAATTCAGGTCAACAGGAATATGGTGCCCTCCACAGCTCGCGGTATTTGCGCTCCATCCTTTGGTCAACTAAGAGTTGAGCTACCCACCACCCAACTACTGGCGTATTATTCTCTCTGCCTGTACCCACGGTTCCTAGCAATTTTATCTTTCTGTCATGGGTCTTGTGTCGTTTCCTCCCCCTCTCTAAGGGTTGCTGGCGAAAGGCCCAGCCTCATGGATCTCCAATTCCCTTCAGAGAGGAAGAGGTGTGTTAGATGGATTCCAATTAGCTAATCTCACCTTAGTGGTTCCAAGTTGTTTTTCCACACTTTGCCGAAATTCTCTCAACCGGTCCCAGATATCCACTGCCTTCCTCAAGGTAGAGGTCTCCTTTTTCATTAAGGGAGCTTTGAAGAACATGCCTGCTACCGCCAGGTACCTACCTACTTTTCTGTTGCCCTTTTATACCCATGGAGCCGAGGGGTGCACTGTACGTTCTTTTGTGACTGACCCGCTCCTAAATCAACCTAACTCTGGCACTCTTATTGGTCAAAAGGATAGGTTTCTGTGATTGGTTAATAGTTAAACTAGGCTGCTTACCATCCCTTATTGGCCTAATATGCTATTTATTTATTTATTGGTTATTTGCAATGCTCCTATACATCAATAGTGTTTCAAAGCGCGACAAGGCAAGAGGTGGGAGGAGGGAACAGGGATGAAGGATAACAGAAACGGTCCTACTAGGCCTTGTAGCATTCGGATCGTGCAAGTGCAGTAACAGGAGTACAAAATGGAACAGAATAACAACAGTTTACAAAAACGGTCCTACTAGTCCATGAGACATTTGGAACGTAGAAGTGCAGTAACAAGAAGTACAAAAACAGAACAGAAAATAAACAGTATAACAAAAACGGTCCTACTAGCCATTGAGGCATTCGGATCATACAAGTGCAATGAACATTAGGATGTTAATAGGAGCGTGCAAAGCTTTAAAGGGATCTGACGCTCTCTGTGCTATCTTAGAATCAGGGAGACAAGGTGCTGCAACATTTCAGGATTGCTCGAAGTCTGCAGGAAAAGCTGTGAATAATTTCCATCTTCTGCGACATAAGCGAGTGGCTCACTCTCCACGGATTTCTCTGACATGTAATCAAATTGGCATGTACATATTTGTTGTTCAGGGATTGGCTCTGCCGTGTGATTGATGTAGCTCGAAGGCCTGCTGGGACTCATAGGAGGTCATTACGAGTGTGGCGGTAAGGGGTTAATGGCACCGGTAAGGATGCCAGTGCCGTTAACCCCTTACCGCCGCATTACAAGGTCCCTTAGCAGGTCCCATTAAGGCCAGCCGTCCCTGGCATGACCAGGGAGCTAATAATGGGCCCGTTATTAGCTCCCTCCCCATTCCCATTGAGCCCTATGGGGGCTTGAATGGGAATGGGGATGGTTATTTTGAATGGGGACTTACCTGGTCCTCCAAGGTTGGAATGACCCGGTAAGTCCCCTTTCAGGCAACCCGGACACGAGTTTGGAGGCAGCCATGGCGCTAATAGCACCATGGCTACCTCCATACTCGTAATGACCTCCATAGTCTTCTCAAAGGGTTTGCGTCTTGGCTTCCTCACAGATGTTGGATATAATGTATAGTTACTATCTGCAAGACAGGATGGTGGCACCATGAAATGTACTACATCATAGCTCTCAATATTTTGTATCACAAAGGCGAGTGAAAACATCTGATTTTGCTTTTGGCTGGTGAGAGCCCATTGAAGTGAATGGGCATGCAGGAGGCTTGGCAGTGAGTCAACTGTTTACAAGGCGAGTGACACCCACCAAAAGCGTGTGAATTGAGAGCTATGCTACATCCACTGACTGGGGTGCACGTTCGGTAGTGGACAGGCCTCTGGCCACCTGGAGCTCTGCCCCCTCGCACACAAGAATGGGGAGTTGCTCCAACTCTCCAATCTTACAAATTTCACTTCTGAGAAATTGGTATACTCCTTCAATAACACAAAAATGCGATCCACGATCCACCAGGAAGAGTGCAAATATGAGCTCTCAAATGTTGCTATGGTTTCACACCTCTTAGCTGTGATCAGAAGGATGCAGGATGGCAGCGGTCTCTGTGGTCTGGAGTTAAATACATTTTCCCACCATCCAATTTGGGAACTCATACCTTAGCCCTCAGACACGTTTATTGGCAACCCCTTGGAGGCCACCATTGCCAAAGTAACCATCTGTTGAGCTAGACTCTGGTGAACACATACCCTGGAATCCTTTGGCACTGATCCTGTCTCACTGCAAACACGTATGCAGGGTGACCGCAGCAGTTCCTGCTCAATGTGTGTGCCTGTGCACAAATCCTGGCCACTGATTTTGCTGCGCTCTCATCCTTACAGTCCTCATCCGTCCATCCTCATTGGTTGATTGAATCAGTTTTCCAGAGACATGGCCTTAGGAACCTCATGTTTTAATACCCAAAATATGCACCTTTTACTCAGACATTCGTTGTTCCTTTTCTGTTGCAGCCCTAGGGTGGCGTGTGTGGTAATCAGCAGAATTATCAGGCACCATGCAGAAATACAGAGGAAACTGATCAACTTGGAGGCCAAGGACCCATTTTTTTATTCCCTGTAGTGTATGGGTTGTGGGCCCTACTAGGATAGGCACTGGGGGCTTCACCACCACGGAAGGATTGCTATATTGGTAGATTTGGAAATGACAGCAGCCCCACAGAACAGCAATGAATCCTCTACCAGAGAATACTGTGGCTCAGTCGATGCCCCGGTGTACCTGGTATGTCGCACCAAACATCAAACCATTTGCCCTCAATCTGAAAAAGAACAGGTCCCCCGGGGCTGGCATCCTGAGGTCAACCTGAGGTCAACAACAGCCCATCGCAGTGTCTGAGGGTAAGGCATCTTTTGTAGTTAGGAATGCCCACTGGAGGACATTAGTCCATGACCACGATAAAACAGATTTTGTGAGTTCCCTATGTGGCTCAGTGATGTTGGCCAGGTTGGAGAAAATACGCCCGCAATAGTTAACCATCTCCAGAAAACTGTGCATCCTGGTTTGGTGGGAAGGGGAGTGGCTACAGTGATGTCCCGATCTTTGGTCGTATCCCCCATTATACCGTCTGCCTTAACGACGAAGACAAAATATTTCAGTTTGGTCATTATTAAATCCCGCTGCTTACGATGTAATGCATGGTCGGAGTCCTTCAGTCGACAGAGAACAGCTCGCAGGCAGTGATGATGCTCTGCCTCGTTATTGGCAGATATAAAAATGTCATCAATGGCATTCAGTGCTCTGTCACTTCCTGGTAAGAGGCCCTTTAATATGTCCTGAAATACCTTCACAGTGGAGGAAATTCCAGTTGTTTGTAGAAAAGCACCCCTGTATGCATTGAAACTTGGTGCTATGTTGTGAATCAGGATTTAGTTGGAGCTAGAGATAACAAGCATGCAAATCCAGTTTGGTAAAAAAAAAACATGCTTGCCCCATCCACACATTTTAATGAGCGTTCACCAAGTATTCATTCAAGGCAAGTTGAGCACCACCATTAGTTCACACTGAAATGATCAAACAAGTAGAGGTCTCAGGAGTTGAGCACTTTCACAAAACCAATGCTCAACAAACCCTCAATTTCTTAAGCTGAGGACTTGTTCAAGTGTAATTCAGCTTTGATTGAGCAATTTACACGGATTGCATGGATTTTTGCAATCTATTTGCATGTGAAAATCTCAACCAGTGCTCAATTTCAGTTCCGTTGAGCAGTAGTTTAAAGCTCCTGGTTGAGTGCTCTATTGATTTTATGGATGGGGTGCCCTCAGGTCAGTAATGCCATCATTTTTGGGGTGTGGGATGGCAGTCACTCTTTATGGCTTGATTGCGTAGGCGCATGTGCACACAAATCCGAACGTCTTGTGGCTGTTTTGTTTTTTGGGCCTTAACGATGAGGGAGACAGTGGGAGTGGGCTTGGTTGCCTCAAGCTTCTTTTGCTCGGTTTCCATTGGCTATCAGATTAAATGGAATGTGTCTGTGTTTCAGAATTACTGGCAGCACTGTTTCATCCATGTGCAAATGCACCCCTTCAACTTTCAGGCAGCCAACCACTTGAAACACAGCATTGTACTTTAGGAAGACATCCTCCAACTCCTCTTCATGCAAAGTGCATGAGTCGCAGGGCCACCGACGTGGCAGAGCTGAGGAGAGTGTGTTACACACCTTCCAAAGGCACCAGGACAGAGAACCCAAAAGCATAGATCTTTCCCAGGTTGGTGTCAGCGTGGACGGCAGCACAGGTGTCAAAAACCTCTCCCAACTCATCGCATTCCCTGATGCCCCAGTGTCCATGTGAACTGTGGCATGCAGTCCCAGAATACACATCTGGCATCTTGATGGCGAGATGGGTCGCACTGGGACATACAATTGGCTTGGACACCAACAAAAAAGTGGCCCACCATCACAAACTGCAATTCGATACTTTTCAGAACAGACTGAGTAATACCCAAGGGGGAGTTTCTGATCACATGTGTCGCACGTGGTGCATTTTAAAGCATATTTGCTTCGTTGCTTTGGTTAAAACTAGTGAAGTAACTCTTGAAACTGGCCCACTGTGGACCAAAAATACTGGCCCATTATGGACTAAAAAACTGGCCCACACTAGAATCATGACCTGGTAATTCGGCATTGCCCTCTTGCCCTATATTACAGTCTGCACCTGATTGCGACTGCCTGCCATGTCACAGGTTACATATCGTCTGGATGAAAAACACTTCTCGTTACTCCTCCATGGCCCATTTGGAGACATCACATACAGTTCCTTCATGTCGACTTTGCACCCTTGGCCGCCTTTGCCCCTTTTGCAGTGCCATGGCTTTGTACACCTTTGCAAAGTTACTCAACTTGCCACAGTTTGAGCACTCGGTGCCATGCCAGACATTGACCTTGTGTGGAAGCATGGTGCCAGAGAAGCCACATTCCTTGCTGGCGCCACAGAGGTGACACTATCTCTGTACCACACAAGCAATGAGGTGCAGGGAGGTTTCAGGATGTACCAGCGCCACACATAGCAAAGGGATATAGAGGACTTCTCTATACTGGACAGACATATGGGAGGGGCTCCTACGCTCCTTTTCAAGCTCACAGGATGTCTCATTGCTGGACACATGTGAAGGAATACACTAGGTGACACTGTGCCACACAGATCACATGGAATATAGGGAAGGGAAACACAGGAGGGTTCAGTGCTACACACACACAGTAATGGTGTAGTGGTGTATAAGAGGTCGGGAAGATGGACAGTGTATATCAGTTATTAAGAGCTATATGGGACTAATACATAGGGAATAAGTCTCAGTGCCACACAGATAGCATTGAGGGGGTACTCGGGATGTGGGGGATATAGGGAAGGGACAGAGGGGATTGCTCGGTGCCACACACAGTAATTGTGGAGATTTACACAGGAGTCTCAGTGCCACACAGTGATGTGGGCGTGGGGTTGGGTAGGTACACAGTTCTGCAGAGCTATATGGGGTGGATACACAATGAAGGAAGCCTCAGTGCCACATAAATACATGGGAGGGGCACCAGGTCTCAATGCTGCGCCGATATAGAGGAGGGATGCACAAGGTATCTTAGTGTCACACAGATATAGTGGAGGGATGCACTAGATGGCACTTTGCCACACAATGAAGAGTACACAGGATGTCTCAGTGCCACACAAATATGGGAGAGGCGTGCACTAGATGCACTCCGCCACACAGGGAGGGATACACGGGATGGTTCAGTGCCACACACAGTAAAAATGCTGAGGTACACCGGTGGTCGCAGTGCCACACAGAGATGAGTGAGGGCTACGGAAGGTATCTCAGTGCTGCAGAGCAATAGGGGAGGGATACACAGGATGACCCGTTGCCAAACACGGCGATAGCAGAGGGTCACACAGGGTGTCTCACTGCCAGCCACAAAAAGGAAGGCATGCGCGGGGTGCCACAGTGCCACAAAGACGGGCCTGTGCACAGTGTGCCTCAGTGCCACACAGATATAGTGCGGGTGGGACATAAAGTGTGCTGGAGTGCCTCATGACAGAGCATGGCGGGGTTTGAAATGTGACTCTGAGTCAGGGGCCTGCTTGGGCCTATGACCACGTGCACTGTCCTCTCTCGTCTCTGGACGTGGTGCCTCTATCGCAGCAGGGTTTAACCTTACGATTCTGTATGGATTGAAACACAAAAGCCATTTGGATACATTAACACGTGTTGGCTATTGTGGACTTCGACGTTAATGTCTCAAATTCGCTTCTTTTATTTTTCAATGTATCTAGGAGCTTAAACCTTGACAGGCACCGGCAGCATCATGTCCCGTGGACTTGATGTGGCCTTTCCTTGGCCCGTGGTCCGTGGCCAAGGAAAGGCCACATATCTGGGCTGACATTAAAATCTGTCTATGCCGGGACTACTCGTTTTCACTTTTTCTTCCTAAAGGAAAACCTTTTCCTTTCTATTTTTTCAAGAGTAGAAAATGATACAATATATACATTTTTCAATTTTGAGAGTTGTTCTGGAATAGTTTGAGTGGGGCCACAGGTCATTTGTTGTTTTGGAACTATGCCCAGAATAGTGCAGAGAGTTCTATGTTTCACACAGAAAGATGCAGCTGGAACATTAACGCCCAGTGCTATCTTATTGGGACGGGAGATTATGACCTGCAAACGTATCTCTCTACAGCTGGCACTTCACCGCCTTCAAATCCTTGTACTCTTACTATTAGAAGGCTGTAATTTTTTAAACAATTAATTCTATTACCTTTAACAGCCTTTTAAAATATGTTTATTTCTGTTCATGCCCAGCATAAATTGTAATTAGATGAAAACTCAGCTATCCTGGAGACACCTTTTATAACAATTTCTTAGTTACTTGCGCTACTTGGGAAGGGCATACTTCTCAGGCCCTGCACCCAAATGTAGTTTTTTAACTGTTAGGGTCATTCAGCATGGTCATTCAGAATGTTAGCATGCCCGCAACTATGCGAAACCTAAAGACTAGCATAGGCCACACTTAGAATTGTGGACGTTGGCCTGCGTCGCATCTAGATGGGATTGATTGAGAGACGGCATGTCCGCGCCGGATCAGACCTGAATGTTGGCATGTGCCACACTTGGCGTTGGGAACACCGGCCTGCGTGGCGTCTGGATAGAGTTGTGAGTGTTGGCATGCCCACACCTAGACAGATTTCTAGACACTGAAGAAAACTATGTGGCTTAGATATGTCAGTAAAGCAAAGAAAGGGAGAGCCAGCCATGTGATGTCATCAGTGATGTCATCAATGACATTTGTGATGTCATCTTTGATGTCCTGGGTGTTAGTGTTAGCAGTGCACAGTGGCGCGAGTTATGGTTGCTTATCTTACCATAACTGCCGAATTTCAGGGGTTTTTCGGTTTTACTTTGAACCATAACGTCCCTTTAACAAAGTTTTTTCACTGAATTTCATAGGTTTTTAGTAGCGCAACTTAACCATAGCGTCCTTTTAACAACGTTTTTTCACTGAATTTCATAGGTTTTTCGTAGTGCAACTTAACCATAACGTCCCTTTAACAAAGTTTTTTCACTGACTTTCATAGGTTTTTAGTAGCATAACTTAAGCATAATAGCCCTGACTTCATATACATGTAACATAGAACACACTGAACCCCCACGTAGTGATTTTGATGTCTGCCGACTACCGCCATGTCCGCGGACATATCGAGAATCTGAGCGTGGTGAATGTAAATTTAAATAGTGTGCCCCATTTCCCCTTTGAAGTTGGCTCTGAAATGAGCCTTTTTATTGTTTTTTTTACAGATGCTTGACAGACACCGGTTATTTTGGATTTTTTTTCTTGTTTTTTTTCTTACTTTACTCCTAAAATCTTCCCATAACCTTCTCCAAAGCAACCCTTACATTCCAAAATAGAAAGGCATTTCCCGTAAAAGATAAAGAGATGCCCTCTTCTTTAAAATTAACAGTATTACTGGCATCAATATTCTCATTATTACAGAAGAACTTACCAGCTCTAAGCATGAAGGCACACATGCCTCTGTTGATGACACACCTAGCAATGTTTTGCTGAGGACAAAAAACTGAACTATTGTCCCATATTGCCCTACTTAGTAATCCAGAAAAAATTACTTTTGCATTTGGAAGGATCTTCATTACGGCTTGAACCAAGCGTTCCAAATCAGCCAACAAAGTAGGGGCACTGACGTTGACCAAATGGAAAGCACCATAGTGCAAAACTACCACATGCAGACTGTTCATCGTGGCCATATCCTCACAAACTTGTACAATTCCCTGTACATTGCAATCAGGCGCAGTGCTCCACACCACCTCCACTCCTTTCACATCAAAGTTCTTTTCAACATGCCTGCATCGAGCGTACTGTTGTAAACCATGCACAAACATATCTCCAAGCACCAACACCCTGACTTTCTCTACTTCTGCCATCTTCACCACACACAGTCTCTTTCAACACAAATCCACAACCTCGACACCTGATTGGCTAATCCGTACAGTCTTCTTTCCATGTTGGATTTGCTGGAAAACCCCGGATGTAGCACGCCCTGTCCACGGACAGCCGCGGTGTCCGCGGACCGCGTAACTCTTCGACACCCCTTCTACCATTTCCACTTTACTCTCTGTGCCATTCCCTCATTGCATACAGCTAAGCAGTCACACAATACGAAGAACGTCCTCAGAACACCCCCATTTTGTTTATTTTCTAACATTTCAGGACAATTATCATTTCATTATTCAACATATTAACATTACAAATATTATACTTTCATCTTGTACGCTGCACACAATGCTATGTTTCTCCATTAGTAGCTCAGTATACTAGATAGAACCCCATAATACAATGCTATTTATTTCATTGCATCGTTCAAAGCACTAATTACGGTATGATATTTATTGCAATGATCCTTGACACTTTTTTCGCAACATTATAATAAAAATCCCTAGTACACAAATTTCATGACAAGTAAATGCACATGTGAGGTCATCAGTGATGTCATCAATGACATTTGCGATGTCATCTTTGATGTCCTGGGTGTTAGTCTTAGCAGTGCACGGTGGTGGCGCGAGTTATGGTTGCTTAGCTTACCATAACTGGCGAATTTCTGGGGTTTTTCGGCTTTACTTGGAACCATAACGTCCCTTAAACAAACTTTTTTTATTAGCACGCAAACAATATACAAAGATGTAGTGTAAACAGCAAGTTCTCACAGATGGCTTTACACAGAATGTTGCAAAGTAAGCATTTATGCTCGTTCACAGTGAAGGTCAGCTGCTTCCATTTTTTTCTTGCGGCCCGGAGAGGCCCACGACTCCCAGTATAAGGTTCTATTTTTTTTTTTACCTTGACAGACAGAGATTGTGCTGAAAGACTTCTTTTGAAGAAGTGTAGCAAAAACGTAAGACACGATAAAGATGAAATTTCTGAAACGAAACCACTTTTGTATATTATATCACTTTGAGAAAGATCGTTGGCACACGCGGAGTTGTATTTTGTGACTGCACTACACTTGGACACTGAAAAATGCAATTATAATGTAAGTAACCCTTTAGATTATTTTATACCGGAATATAATAACAATAGCGTGGCATTAAAGCCCGGTCAAGTTGTACTTGTTCGTTCAATGTGGCATATTGTTTTCAACCGCGCACTATCACCGCCGAATTGATCCCCTGCCGTTTAGAGAGCTCTGAAAAAGGCAGACGACGCAGGATGGGTTAATAGAAATAATTTAACCGGTCTGTAGCCAGTCAAGCGCTCTACTCGCTGTGCCACTTCACTGTAGCCGGTCAAGTGGCACAGCGAGTAGAGCGCTCACTTTGACATCCGTGCACAGCTTGCTAACGCAGGTTCGAATATCGGCACGGCCAAACTCAGCCTTTCATCCTTCCGTGGTCGATAAATGCGCACCACACATGACGGTTCTTAGCGCTATATAAATGTGAAAATATTATTATTTTATTATTAACATACTCCATTGTACTATCTTCGCTAGCAAATAGTTTCACGCCCTAATAAATAAAATGAATATTTTTAATAAAGATCGGCTGGTGAGACTAATTTATCTTTTTTAAAACAGGTACGTTGCCCCATTTTGCCAATGTCACGATTTTCAGACTCCAGCGGATGGATTGTTCAACTGCCAGGTGCAGCTCCATGTAAGCAACTTCATGACCCTCACCATTTTATGGGACAATCGCCAAGGACCAATATGCCCTTACGCATTACTAGCGGCTAGAAGCAACATACCAACCATTATGGTGGTCTAATGCCTCGATATTGGAGCAACCTTCCAATTATCACTGCAACCATTTACTGCTTTTATCATAAACCAACAGCCTATCTACCGCAAAGGAACAGCGCGTGGCTCAAAATAAACTTTTGCTGATCGACAGCAGAGACAATTGCAAATCGCTGAATATTCACTAAACATTTCATGTGAAATAAATGTACTTTACCAAATGTACAATCCTGCTGTTTACTTTTAAACTACAGTTTCATATTCCGAATTGTGGCGCACTGTGTTCTAAGCTGATCTAACACCCTCTGTACCGCAAAGGAACATCGCGTGGCTCAACATGAACTTTTGCGGATCGACAACAAAGACAAATGCAAATCGCTGAATATTCTCTAAACATTTGATGTCAAATAAATGTACTTTACAAAATTTACAATCTTGCTGTTTGCTTTTAAATCACAGTTTCATATTCCGAATTGTGGCGCGCTGTGTTGTGACATAATGTGTGTTGTCTTCCGGGTTCTGTGTAAAGTCGCGTAGGACTGGAGACGACTGGGCGCGTTTGATGACGCACCCTGTAACGTCACGGAGAGAGGCGGGGAATATGAATGCTTTCATAATGTCAGGCTTAGGGGCGGGAGATATCATTTAGTGTCGCAAAAGCAAGTCAGCCAGGTCATTAGCGCCAGTCATAGGATTATCACATAATGTCGGCGCACACCAGCCTGATTTATCGTTTCTTTAGTGGACAAAAAGTCGGGTGAGGCCCATAGGAAGTTGCACTATCAGCGGACAAAAGGAGGGCTCGTAGACCACTTTCAACCTGACAACGAACAATACAAACAACGTTCTCAGAACACCCCCATTTTGTGTAATTGCAACCATTTCTACAATACAGACACCGTCCTCAGGACACCCCCAGTTTTGTGTATTTACGAACATTTAAATACACCGCGAGTGTTTTTAGCTCAATTTTACCTTCCTTGCGAACAAAAAGGACACATACTCCGTCCTCTGAACATCCCACCATTTAGTTTATTTACAAAATGTCAGAACAGCCGTGTTCTCCGTGGACAAATCGAACACAACAAAAGCGTATAGCACATAAAAAAACAAAACATTGAACCTATCTCATACTCCCCCACCCTCCCCAAACATTCTTACACACCAACACACTCCTCTAAATACAATTTTTAATCCAAGTTTCACCGCGCTGTCCGCGGTCGACGGCGAATACAAGATGGCGGGCGCCACAGAAAATCTGACGCGCTCCACGCCCCACGCTGTCCAATCAGCGAACACGTCGCATGTCCGTGGACATGACGCAAGCCCATGGGCCAATCGGGGTGCTGTCCACGGAGCGAACAGGGAAGTCCGTCCGCGAAGCGAACACAGATATCACTAATTTTTGTGCCTTACATTTTGGTCATTTTTTTAAAAAACTACTGGACGGATTTACACCAAATTTGCAAAAGCACGCTTTCGGGACCAAGCCGCCGCTCCTGCCGCAAATTTGGTGTAAATCCGTCCAGCGGTTCGGGCTGTAGCCGTGCGCAAAGTTTTTTCCCATTATGTCTATAGGAAAAAACAAATGTTTTGGGACCCCCCCTATAAATTTGCCCCCCTGGACCAAACCTTTCCAAACTTTGCAAAAAAATTCAGACTGGGCCTTATACTTTTTTTGCAAAGTTTGGTGAGGATTCGTCCAGAGGGAGCGAAGTTATAAGCCGCCCAAAAAGTGCTCTTCCTTTGGAAACTGCAACTTAACCATAACTACATGGCCACTACCGTGGCCATGTAATATATATATATATATATATATATATATATTTCATGGACGCGGTAGCGTCCATGTAGTTATGGTTAAGTTGGTTTTTCCATAGGAAGAGCACTTTTTGGGTGGCTTATAACTTCGCTCCCTCTGGACGAAGTTATATATATATATTTATATTACATGGACGCAGTAGCGTCCATGTAGTTATGGTTAAGTTGCAGTTTCCAAAGGAAGAGCACTTTTTGGGCGGCTTATAACTTCGCTCTCCCTGGACGAATCCTCACCAAACTTTGCAAAAAAAGTATTTGGGTCACTCTGAATTGTGTTGCAAAGTTTGGTGAGGATTCGTCCAGGGGGGGCAAAGTTATAGGGGGATCCCAAAACTTTTTTTTTCCCATAGACATAATGGGAAAAAACTTTTCTCACGCCTACAGCCCAAACCGCTGGACAGATTTCCACCAAATTTGCGGCAGGAGCGGCGGCTTGGTCCCGAAAGCGTGCTTTGCTTTATTTGGTGTAAATCCGTCCAGTAGTTTTTCAAAAAATGACAAAAATGTAAGTGAAAAAAATGTGTGATATCTGTGTTCGCTTCGCGGACACACTTCCCTGTTTGCTCCGCGGACAGGACGGTGATTGGGCAAGCAGTTTGCGTGCTGTCCGCAGACATCTGACATGCTCTCTCATTGGATGTGGTGAAAGCGTGCAGTGCATCTGGCTTCAGAGACGCCCGCCATCTTTGTTCCTCGCATGAGAGGCTTTGTATCCCGCCTGCACAGTAAGTCCTCCACCCCCTCTCATGCCCGTGTCTGTCTCCTGTTCCTCCCACCCCCCCCCCCACTCATGCTCTGTGTCTTCCCTTTTCCTCCAGCTCCCCGCTCACACCATCGGTACACGCTGGCCAGCGGAGGGCCGAGGAGCGGGATCTGCCGCCTGCACACGAATGCCGTGTGTCTTTCTCCCTCCCACCCACCCCCCGCTCATGTCCGTGTGTCTTTCTCCCTCCCGCCCACCCCCCGCTCATGTCCGTGTGTCTTTCTCCCTCCCGCCCACCCCCCCGCTCATGCCCCGCTCGTGCCCCGCTCGTCTCTCCCACCCGCCCACCCCCCGCTCATGCCCCGCTCGTCTCTCCCACCCGCCCACCCCCCGCTCATGCCCCCCACTCATGTTCGTGTGTCTCTCCCCTCCCGCCCACCCCCCGCTCATGTCCGTGTGTCTCTCCCCTCCTGCCCACCCCCCACTCATGTCCGTGTGTCTCTCCCCACCCACCGCCCACCCCCCGCTCATGTCCGTGTGTCTCTCCCACCCGCCGCCCACCCCCCGCTCATGTCCCGTGTGTCTCTCCCCACCCGCCGCCCACCCCCCACTCATGCCCCGTGTGTCTCTCCCCAACCGCCGCCCACCCCCCGCTCATGCCCCGTGTGTCTCTCCTCCTCCCGCCCATCCCCCGCTCATGCCCCGTGTGTCTCTCCCCCTCCCGCCCACCCCCCGCTCATGCCCATGTGTCTCTCTCCCTTCCCCCCACCCCCCGCTCAAGCCCCGTGTGTCTCTCTCCCTCCCCTCCACCCCCGCTCATGCCCCGTGTGTCTCTCTCCCCTTCCCCCCACCCCCCGCTCATGCCCTGTGTGTCTCTCTCCCCTTCCCCCCACCCCGCGCTCATGCCCGTGTGTCTCTCTCCCTCCCCCCCACCCCCGCTCATGCCCCGTGTGTCTCTTCCCCTCCTCCCCACCCCCCGCTCATGCCCCGTGTGTCTCTCCCCCTCCCGCCCACCCCCGCTCATGCCCCGTGTGTCTCTCTCCCTCCCCCCCACCCCCGCTCATGCCCCGTGTGTCTCTCTCCCTCCCCCTCCACCCCCGCTCATGCCCCGTGTGTGTCTCTCTCCCTCCCCTCCACCCCCGCTCATGCCCCGTGTGTCTCTCTCCCCTTCCCCCCACCCCCGCTCTTGCCCCATGTGTCTTTCCCCCTCCCCCGCTCCCCCGCTCTTGCCCCGTGTGTCTTTCCCCCTCCCGGCCATCCCCGCTCTTGCCCCGTGTCTCTTTCCCCCTCCCGCCCACCCTCGCTCTTGCCCCGTGTGTCTCTCTCCCGCCCCCCCACCCCCGCTCATGCCCCGTGTGTCTCTCTCCCTCCCCCTCCACCCCCGCTCATGTCCCGTGTGTCTCTCTCCTTCCCCTCCACCCCCGCTCATGCCCCGTGTGTCTCTCCCCCCTTCCCCCCACCCCTGCTCTTGCCCCTTGTGTCTTTCCCCCTCCCCCCACCCCCGCTCTTGCCCCGTGTGTGTCTCTCCCCCTCCCGCCCACCCCTGCTCATGCCCCGTGTGTCTCTCCCCCTCCCGCCCACCCCCGCTCATGTCCCGTGTGTCTCTCCCCCTCCCGCTCATGCCCCATGTGTCTCTCTCCCTCTCCTTCCCCCCCACCCCCGCTCATGCCCCATGTGTCTCTCTCCCCTTCCCCCCACCCCCGCTCTTGCCCCGTGTGTCTTTCCCCCTCCCCCCACCCCGCTCTTGCCCCGTGTGTCTCTCCCCCTCCCGCCCACCCCCACTCATGTCCCGTGTGTCTCTCCCCCTCCCGCTCATGCCCCGTGTGTCTCTCTCCCTCCCCCCACCCCCGCTCATGCCCCATGTGTCTCTCTCCCCTTCCCCCCACCCCAGCTCATGCCCCGTGTGTCTCTCTCCCCTTCCCCCACCCCCCGCGTGTCTCTCTCCCTCCCCCCCACCCCCGCTCATGCCCTGTGTGTCTCTCTCCCTCCCGCTCATGCCCCGTGTGTCTCTCTCCCTCCCCCCACCCCCCGCTCATGCCCCGTGTGTCTCTCTCCCTCCCCCCACCCCCGCTCATGCCCCGTGTGTCTCTCTCCCCTTCCCCCCACCCCCCGCTCATGCCCCGTGTCTGTCTTCTGTTCCCCCCGCTCATGCCCCGTATCTGTCTCCTGTTCCCCTCATGTGCCGTGTCTGTTTCCTGTTGCCCCCCACGCCCTCCGCTCATGCCCCGTGTCTGTCTCCTGTTCTCCCCACCCCCCGCTCATGCCCCGTTTCTGTCTCCTGTTCCCCCCACCCGCTCATGCCCCGTGTCTGTCTCCTTTTTCCCCCCACCCGCTCATGCCCCGTGTCTGTCTCCTGTTGCCCCCCCACCCCCCACTCATGCCCCTTGTCTCTCCTGTTATCCCTCACCCCCTGCTCATGCCCCGTGTCTGTTCTCCCCACCCCCCGCTCATGCCCCGTGTCTGTTGTTCCCCCACCCCCCAGCTCATGCCCCGTGTCTCTCCTGTTCCCCCACCCCCCGCTCATGCCCCGTGTCTCTCCTGTTGCCCCCCACCCCCCGCTCATGCCCCTTGTCTCTCCTGTTATCCCCCACCCCCCGCTCATGCCCCGTGTCTGTCTCCTGTTGCCCCCCGCCCCCCGCTCATGCCCCGTGTCTGCCTCCTGTTGCCCTCCACCCCCCGCTCATGCCCCATGTCTGTCTCCTGTTGCCCCCCACCCCCCGCTCATGCCCTGTGTCTGTCTCCTGTTGCCCCCCACCCCCTGCTCATGCCCCGTGTCTGTCTCTGTTGTTCCCCCCACCCCCCGCTCATGCCCTGTATCTGTCTCCTGTTCCCCCACCCCTTGCTCATGCCCCGCCGTGTCTCTCTCCTGTTGCCCCCCCACCCCCCGCTCATGCCTCGTGTCTGTCTCCTGTTCCTCCCACCTCCCGCTCATGCCCCGTGTCTGTCTCCTGTTGCCCCCCACCCCCCGCTCATGCCCCGTGTCTCTCTCCTGTTGCCCCCCACCCCCTGGTCATGCCCCGTGTCTGTCTCCTGTTCCTCCCACCCCCCGCTCATGCCCCGTGTCTGTCTCCTGTTGCCCCCCGCTCATGCCCCGTGTCTGTTCTCCCCACCCCCCGCTCATGCCCCGTGTCTGTTGTTCCCCCCACGCCCCCCCGCTCATGCCCCGTGTCTGTCTCCTGTTCCCCCCACCCCTCGCTTATGCCCCGTGTCTCTCCTGTTCCCCCCACCCCCCGCTCATGCCTCGTGTCTCTCCTGTTGCCCCCCACCCCCCCGCTCATCCCCCGTGTCTCTCTCCTATTGCCCCCCACCCCCCACTCATGCCCCGTGTCTGTCTCCTGTTCCTCCCACCCCCCGCTCATGCCCTGTGTCTGTCTCCTGTTGCCCCCCACCCCCCGCTCATGCCCCGTGTCTGTTCTCCCCACCCCCCGCTCATGCCCCGTGTCTGTCTCCTGTTCCCCCCACCCCTCACTCATGCCCCGTGTCTCTCCTGTTCCCTCCACCCCCCGCTCATGCCTCGTGTCTCTCCTGTTGTCCCCACCCCCCGCTCATGCCCCTTGTCTCTCCCCTTGTCTCTCCTGTTGTCCCCCACCCCCCGCTCATGCCCCGTGTCTGTCTCCTGTTGCCCCCCACCCCCTGCTCATGCCCTGTGTCTGTCTCCTGTTGCCCCCACCCCCCGCTCATGCTCCATGTCTGTCTCCTGTTCCCCACCACCCCCGCTCATGCCCCGTGTCTGTCTCCTGTTGTCCCCCACCCTCGGCTCATGCCCCGTGTCTGTCTCCTGTTGCCCTCCACCCCCCGCTCATGCCCCGTGTCTGTCTCCTGTTGCCCCCCACCCCCCGCTCATGCCCCGTGTCTGTCTCCTGTTGCCCTCCATCCCCCGCTCATGCCCCGTGTCTGTCTCTGTTGTTCCCCCCACCCCCGCTCATGCCCCCTGTCTGTCTCCTGTTCCCCCCACCCCCTGCTCATGCCCCGTGTCTCTCTCCTGTTGCCCTCCACCCCCCACTCATGCCCCGTGTCTGTCTCCTGTACCCTCCCACCCCCCGCTCATGCCCCATGTCTGTCTCCTGTACCCCCCCACCCTCGCTCATGCCCCCTGTCTGTCTCCTGTTGCCCCCCCGCTTTATGCCCCGTGTCTGTCTCATGTTCCCTCCACCCGCTCATGTCCCGTGTCTCTCTCCTGTTGCCCTCCAACCCCCGCTCATGCCCCGTGTCTCTCTCCTGTTGCACCCCACCCCCTGCTCATGCCCCGTGTCTATCTCGTGTACCCCCCACCCCCCGCTCATGCCCTGTGTCTGTCTCCTGTTCCCCCCACCCCTCGCTCATGCCCCGTGTCTCTCCTGTTCCACCCACCCCCCGCTCATGCCCCGTGTCTCTCCCCTTGTCTCTCCTGTTGTCCCCCACCCCCCGCTCATGCCCCGTGTCTGTCTCCTGTTGCCCCCCACCCCCTGCTCATGTCATGCCCTGTGTCTGTCTCCTGTTGCCCCCACCCCCCGCTCATGCTCCATGTCTGTCTCCTGTTCCCCACCACCCCCGCTCATGCCCCGTGTCTGTCTCCTGTTGTCCCCCACCCTCGGCTCATGCCCCGTGTCTGTCTCCTGTTGCCCTCCACCCCCCGCTCATGCCCCGTGTCTGTCTCCTGTTGCCCCCCACCCCCCGCTCATGCCCCGTGTCTGTCTCCTGTTGCCCTCCATCCCCCGCTCATGCCCCGTGTCTGTCTCTGTTGTTCCCCCCACCCCCGCTCATGCCCCCTGTCTGTCTCCTGTTCCCCCCACCCCCTGCTCATGCCCCGTGTCTCTCTCCTGTTGCCCTCCACCCCCCACTCATGCCCCGTGTCTGTCTCCTGTACCCTCCCACCCCCCGCTCATGCACCATGTCTGTCTCCTGTACCCCCCCACCCTCGCTCATGCCCCGTGTCTGTCTCCTGTTGCCCCCCCGCTTTATGCCCCGTGTCTGTCTCATGTTCCCCCCACCCGCTCATGTCCCGTGTCTCTCTCCTGTTGCCCTCCAACCCCCGCTCATGCCCCGTGTCTCTCTCCTGTTGCACCCCACCCCCTGCTCATGCCCCGTGTCTATCTCGTGTACCCCCCACCCCCCGCTCATGCCCTGTGTCTGTCTCCTGTTCCCCCCACCCCTCGCTCATGCCCCGTGTCTCTCCTGTTCCACCCACCCCCCGCTCATGCCCCGTGTCTCTCCTGTTGCCCCCCACCCCCGCTCATGCCCCGTGTCTGTCTCCTGTTGCCCCCCACCCCCGCTCATGCCCTGTGTCTGTCTCCTGTTGCCCCCACCCCCGCTCATGCCCCCTGTCTGTCTCCTGTTCCCCCCCACCCCCCGCTCATGCCCCGTGTCTGTCTCCTGTTGCCCCCCACCCCCCGCTCATGCCCCGTGTCTGTCTCCTGTTGCCCTCCACCCCCCGCTCATGCCCCGTGTCTGTCTCCTGTTGCCCCCCACCCCCCGCTCATGCCCCGTGTCTGTCTCCTGTTCCCCCACCCCCTGCTCATGCCCTGCCTCTCTCCTGTTGCCCCCCACCCCCCGCTCATGCCCCGTGTCTGTCTCCTGTTCCTCCCACCCCCGTGTCTGTCTCCTGTTGCCCCCCACCCCCCGCTCATGCCCCGTGTCTCTCTCCTGTTGCCCCCCACCCCCTGCTCATGCCCCGTGTCTGTCTCCTGTTCCTCCCACCCCCCGCTCATGCCCCGTGTCTGTCTCCTGTTGCCCCCCCGCCCATGCCCCGTGTCTGTTCTCCCCACCCCGCGCTCATGCCCCGTGTCTGTTGTTCCCCCCACCCCCCGCTCATGCCCCGTGTCTGTCTCCTGTTCCCCCACCCCTCGCTCATGCCCCGTGTCTCTCCTGTTCCCCCCACCCCCCGCTCATGCCTCGTGTCTCTCCTGTTGCCCCCACCCCCCGCTCATGCCCCGTGTCTCTCTCCTGTTGCCCCCACCCCCTGCTCATGCCCCCTGTTTGTCTCCTGTTCCTCCCACCCCCGCTCATCTCCTGTGTCTGTCTCCTGTTGCCCCCCACCCCCCTGCTCATGCCCCGTGTCTGTTCTCCCCACCCCCCGCTCATGCCCCGTGTCTGTTGTTCCCCCCACCCCCCGCTCATGCCCCGTGTCTGTCTCCTGTTCCCCCCACCACTTGCTCATTCCCTGTGTCTCTCCTGTTGCCCCCCACCCCCCGCTCATGCCCCTTGTCTCTCCCTTTGTCTCTCCTGTTGTCCCCCACCCCCCGCTCATGCCCTGTGTCTGTCTCCTGTTGCCCCCACCCCCCGCTCATGCTCCATGTCTGTCTCCTGTTCCCCACCCCCCCCCCGCTCATGCCCCGTGTCTGTCTCCTGTTGCCCCCCACCCCCTGCTCATGCCCCGTGTCTGTCTCCTGTTGCCCTCCACCCCCCGCTCATGCCCCGTGTCTGTCTCCTGTTGCCCCCCACCCCCCGCTCATGACCCATGTATGTCTCCTGTTGCCCTCCACCCCCCGCTCATGCCCCGTGTCTGTCTCTGTTGTTCCCCCCACCCCCCGCTCATGCCCCGTGTCTGTCTCCTGTTCCCCCCACCCCCTGCTCATGCCCCGTGTCTCTCTCCTGTTGCCCCCCACCCCCCACTCATGCCCCGTGTCTGTCTCCTGTACCCTCCCACCCCCGCTCATGCCCCGTGTCTGTCTCCTGTACCCCCCACCCTCGCTCATGCCCCGTGTCTGTCTCCTGTTGCCCCCCCGCTTTATGCCCCATGTCTGTCTCATGTTCCCCCCACCCGCTCATGTCCCGTGTCTCTCTCCTGTTGCCCCCCACCCCCCGCTCATGCCCCGTGTCTCTCTCCTGTTGCCCCCCACTTCCCTGCTCATGCCCCGTGTCTGTCTTCTGTTACCCCCACCCCCCGCTCATGCCCCGTGTCTGTCTACTGTTCCCCCCACCTCCCGCTCATGCCCGTGTCTGTCTGCTGTTGCCCCCACCCATGCCCCGTGTCTGTCTCCTGTACCCCCCACTCCGCGTTCATGCCCCGTGTCTCTCTCCTGTTGCCCCCCGCTCATGCCCCGTGTCTGTCTTCTGTTCTCCCCACCCCCGCTAATGCCCCGTATCTGTCTCCTGTTCTCCCCACCCCCCCGCTCATGCCCCGTGTCTGTCTCCTGTTCCTCCCACCCCTCGCTCATGCCTCGTGTCTCTCTCCTTTTGGCCCCACACCCCTCTCATGCCCCGCATCTGTCTCCTGTTCTCCCCACCCACCCGCTCATGCCCCGTGTCTGTCTCCTGTTCCTCCCACCCCCCGCTCATGCCCCGTGTCTCCCTCGTGTTCCCCCCACCCTCCCCGCTCATGCCCCGTGTCTCCCTCGTGTTCCCCCACCCCCACTCATGCCCTTTGTCTCTCTCCTTTCCCCCCACCCCCGCTCATGTCCCGTGTGTGCCCTGTACCCCCCCGCTCATGCCCCGTGTCTCCCTCGTGTTCCTCCCCACCCCCGCTCATATCCCGTGTCTCCCTCATGTTCCTCCCACCCACTGCTCATGCCCCGTGTCTCTCTCGTGTTCCCCCAACCACCGCTCATGCCCCGTGTTTCCTTCCTTCCCCCCCAACCCTTGCTGATGCCCCGTTTGTACCCTGTTCCCTCTCACCCCCCGCTCATGCCCATGTGTCTCCCCTGTTCCCCCCTACCCCCGCTCATGCCCTGTTGTGTTCTTTATACACCTCGCCTTCCCTTTCCATGGTGGCCATCTTTGTAAAAGATTTTCCTTCCTACACCGGGACGCCGCAGGCGTCCCGGTGTAGGAAGGAAAATCTTTTTGGTTTTTTTACCACCCGGCGTTCCCACTTTGAGAACATAAGATGTTAGTGGTCTTCATCTATTGAAAAGGATGTTATGGTGACGTTGCACTAATAAAAACCTTTCAAATTTAGTAAGAAAAGAATGTTACAGGGACGTTATGGTTAAGTTGCACTAATAAAAACCTATGAAATTCAATGAAAAAACTTTGTTAAAGGGACGTTATGGTTAAGTTGCGCTACTAAAAACCTATGAAATTCAGTGAAAAAACTTTGTTAAAGGGACGTTATGGTTAAGTTGCGCTACTAAAAACCTATGAAATTCAGTGAAAAAACGTTGTCAAAGGGACGTTATGGTTCCAAGTAAAACCGAAAAACCCTTGAAATTCGCCAGGCATGGTAAGCTAAGCAACCATAACTCGCGCCACCACCGTGCACTGCTAAGACCAACACCCAGGACATCAAAGATGACATCACAAATGTCATTGATAACATCACTGATGACATCACATGTCTGGATCACTCTTTTTTCTTTTGCTGACATATCTAGGCCACATGGTTTTCTTCAATAACAGTCAGAAACTAAAAATGTTATTTTATTTGTAGACGTATCCTTCAAGTAGGTTCTTACAGTAATTCCCTTAGAGACCAGTCACATCGTATGAAACATATACATACGGGAAGACACAAGCTTGAAAGACAGCAATCCTTTTTGTGCATAAAGATAATCAATAGACTTATGAGCACTTTCTGATAGTTCTGTTTTTTTTTTATGGCTGTACTTTCCCTGTGGGTCCAATCACATCAAGTGATACATATACATAGGGTAAATAGCAGCTTTGAAACAGAGCAATCATTTATTTGCATGAAAATAATCAGTTAAGTTATGAATTGTTTCTGCTACTATTTGTGATTTTTTGTTAACTTCACTTTCCATGTATATACCCATATTGGTATGTGTTCTTGTGTCTTTGTGTTTTGTCTATAGTAATGCAATTATGTAATACATGTGTTTTATTAGCTACGTATTACATATTTCACAGTACACAAAAATCTATTAAGAAAACAATTATCCTTTCATTATTCAACATATTAACATTACGAATATTATACCTTCATCTTGTACGCTGCACACAATGCTATGTTTCTGCATTAGTAGCTTAGTATACTAGAGATAACCCCATAATAGAATGCTATTTATATCAATGCATCGTTCAATGCACTAATTAGGGTATGATATTTATTGCAATGATCCTTGACACTTGTTTCGCAACATTATAATAAGAATCCCTTGTACACATATTTCATGAAAAGTACATACACATGTGATGTCATCAGTGATGTCATCAATGACATTTGTGATGTCATCTTTGATGTCCTGGGTGTTAGTCTTAGCAGTGCACGGTGGTGGCGCGAGTTATGGTTGCTTAGCTTACCATAACTGGCGAGTTTCAAGGGTTTTTCGGTTTTACTTGGAACCATAACGTCTATTTGACAAAGTTTTTTCACTGAATATATATATATATATAATGGGCAGTGGTTACACATTATGGCTCTGTGCTAGTGCAACAGATGTATGGGTGGCGCGCACAGGACGTCTCAATGTCTCTATGGCAAAGGTATTGCAGAAGCGTTTGCGAAATCTCAGTGACATGCGGGTATAGGGAGGCGTACAGAGGATTCCTTGGTTCCATCATGTATACAGGGGCTATGTCTCACACACTAAGTGGAGTTACACACCAGGACCAAGATGGTTCAATGCCACACACAGTTATAAGGAGCGAGAGCAGACTATCTCTTTGGCACACAACGAAGTGGTAATACGGACAGGGGATATAATATCCCAAATTACTTCCTTGAAATAATACTGTTTATCGTTTAAATGCAGCCAACTCGGGCTACAGCACTTCAGAGCGGAACCTCTGGACCACATATTCCCCATACTCACGTTTGGCAAGTATGTACACCATGAATGGGTTTATTTAAAAGAAAAAAAATAGTATGAAACAAACATAGATTTGTCAAACGTCTGTCATCTGTTATAACCTAGAAGGAATGGACGCTCAAAAAGCGATAATCAAGGTGAAAAATGTTCGTGCAAGTTCTGAAGCTTACAGTTTCCGAAAAGAGCCTGAAAAAGAATTGAAAGGGACCGTGCACGGTAAAATTAAGCAGAAGGGCAGAGGTGCGGGTGCGCGGTATCAATCCCTAACTTAATAGAAGTGTCCAAATACCAAAACCCCCGGAATGTCTTAAAAACAAAGCACTTCCGGTTTCCAGTCCTGGAAGCATCCCGTCGCCCTCTAGTGGCCACAGGTGTGCGTTGAACGGCGCGCGCACGGAAAGAATGGAAAGTGAATTCAAGGTATGGCGTCACGCAAATGAAAACGCCGCCCAAGGTTTGTATCAAAACACATCGAATGGGCAGGTACTTCCCAGGCGCAGTCCTACCCCCTTTCCTGTTAACTCCTTACACCGTAGCCGGCGGTACTGTGGTTGAAAATGTGAAGAAAGACTCTAAACTTCCACTCCGTCAGGTGCAATGTCTGGATTATGAACATTAATCAGAAATGAAATACATTAGTAACGGTGATGATGGGAGGGAGTGCTATATTTGTTGGAGGGATGAATTAATGATACATTTGCCGAAATGGCCAAATTTGCCACAATAAACACGGTCGACAAGGAATTTTATGTGCCACTTTTCGTATATTTCACAGCGTCTGAGCAAGTTTACGCATATTTGCAGGCGGGTTATATAGAAAAAGCAACAAATGTGGCCAGTTTTGGGTCAAAGCTAAGGGTCTCATTGTGACTATGGCGGTAACGGTAGACAATTATTTTAACAATATCCTGTAGTCTTCAAATAATAAATAATAATTTAGCATTTAATAATAATAATTTAGCATGTATATAGCACTACGAGCCCTCGGAGGGATGAAAGGCTGAGTTTGACCCTGCCGAGCTCTCTCCTCGCTGTGCTATCGGCCACCTAATTTTGAGTTGGGATTGCATGGGATATGTATTCCAAAAGTGCTGCACGTATATTTACCCATTAAAGCACTCTTTATTTAACTCCATGCAGGAAATATTGCATGCAACTTCAACTCATAAGTGGCAATGGTGGATACAGCTTTCAGATGCCAGGGGCGGTGGATAGATCCTAAAAGGGCAACAATATTCCAAACGACTAATGGGTGAGTTCTCACGAGGTTATGAATGTTTTCAGTGGCAGTCCTAGATGATCTTCAAATTAGCATGAGCGACAGAGCGCAGAGAGGTAGCCCAAAAGAATTAAGGTGTGTTTCGGGGAGCGGGAGGCCCTCCCCTGATAATAAAAAAAAAAGAAGAATCTGCTGAAATGTTGCATTTTGAAGCACAATTGGTAATAAAAATAGGATGAAAAGCCAAACAACTTGGTTTTCAATTCGCAATGACTAGCACAAAAAGGACAGTACCAGCGATACCAATGGGGACCAAAGGAAGCCACCAACCACTAACACACAGCTTCACACTCCTCCTCTCCTAACCATGCGTCACATTTAAAGAGATTTGTGAAGACTAGCCATGACCACATGTAGACAGATCTGTGAAGACTAGCCATGTAGCCATGCGTCACATTTAGATGGATTTGAGACGACTAGCCATGCATTGCATTAAATAGAATTACGAAGATTGACCATGCGTCACATTTGGATAGATTTGTGGAGATTAGCCATTTGTCACTTTAACTGTTTAATCTTACTGCACCCAGGAGCACACCTTGTGCCTGGTAATTCTTGCTGCGCAGAGATGGGCTAATGGGACTGTATTGCACTCAGAGGAATTTGTGGCAGCAGCTAGTGTACTGAGCTTGGAGGAGTAGGACATACTTGGAAGAACTTTGTGAGTATCCAACGTACTAACCACCCTGCGCTCCTCCAACATAGCTCACAATTACTATACACGCCTATGGGCCAGCCAAACTACACACAAAGCCACACTAAAACCTAACATTACCACACAACAAACAACCCAGAAACTGGTCCTTACCCTTACGGATACAACAAGCCAGTGCGCACATCCATAACTACCAGCCAAACTACACAGGAAACACACTATAACACACATCCAACATAACATTCACCCTCATACAACAAACAAAAAAGACACTGGACCTTCCCATTACGAACATAACAAGCCAGTAGACACGATCAAACTACTACCCAAAATCACACGTGAAACGCACAAACACACACCCAACATAACAACATTCATATATAACAAACAACCGAAGAATTGAGTCTTCCCCTTACGGATACAACAAGCCACTGCATGCAGCCAACTGACCGACAAGCCAACGCACAGAGACACAGGTTTCTCCTGGTTCTGGACCTATCATATGATTCTACCCTCACTAACACACCTCACCCTCTTTCTTACAGAGCCATATGAGCGCCTGGAGACTGCCCCACTGGTTCCGGTGCACAGTATAAGATAACATAACTTAAATACAATTTATAATTGTTTCTCTAGGGGACCAGGAATAATATCCAGTGAATGTCTTGCTTAATGGGCACTCATGCCTGCTGAATATTTTGAGTCAGGGGGCTACATATTTCCTCAAATTAGCGCGAGTGACCGAGCATAGATGAGGATCCCAGAATAATTAAGTGTGGCCTTTTTCTTTTAAAATAATATGCGGAAATTATGCATTCTGCAGCACAATATTTAAGAAAAATGGGATAAAAAGCAATATAATTATTTGAGGTTGTTTCTCTAGGGTAACACATGAACAGATCATCTGGTAAATGTCATGTCACCAACAGTACACTACATAGGAAAACCTTATACTATTTTCATGAGGCTGCAGCCACACCTATCTATGCTAGTAATGGTCAATGTAAATCGAATGCATGAGGCTGCTGCCATAACCTTTTTATGAAATTCACGGACACTTTAAATCACATGTTTGAAGCTGCTGCCATAACCACCCTATGGCAGTAATGGTCACTGGTTCCCGGTGCGCGACAAAGTCAGTAAACTGACTTTGCCGCAAGTAAATAGGAAACCTTCTCAGCCTGTGGTAGGAGGCCCTCCAGAGTGAAAGCCAGAGCTAGTCCTACCCCATTTTGCTTTATTTTTCCCAGTCTTGATACTTCACAGGATGTGTTACTTTAAAACATCCCATGTAGGCAATAGTATGCCGGTGTCCTTGTCCCCAAATAGGGAGTCTAACCCAACAAGGTCGCCCTTGCCTCTACTCCTAAGGAGGGTATTGCAGAGCAGGCTCACCTCCCTACCCTCCCCCTTGGAGAGAAGGGACAAAGTCCCTCAATTTGTCATATGACATGCCACACACTGCTCCCCAGTGCCATCACGTGTAGGATTTAAGCCGTTGCAGGAACCCTAGACCATTAGGGACTTACATTTGAGCAACCACCACCAAACAGGATTGTACTTACTTTGAGGCAAGCCACACCAAGGTCCCCTAACAGGAACATGGACTCTGTGCAGCGCGGCCACAATAGCTGCTTAACAACCACCCCACATGGAGAAAAGGGGCCGGGCTTAACCCACTATTTGGAACTTTTGCTGATTTTAACACCTTCCAGCAGAGGAAGAAGACGGGGCCAGGTTGGCTAAAGCCAGTCCAATAGGGGAAGCTGGAGAAGGATAAAAAGAAGAACAGGAAGCCGGAAATTATGGGTTAGTTGGATGAGGTCAGAGGAGGTAGAAGAACAAGAGACCAGTGGGAGGAAGGATGGCGGAGGGTGGGCAAGAATTGGCTCATTCACACATTACAGCTAGTCAATAGGGTGCAACCAAGACTCAAGATGAGGTCCCTAAAATGTTCTACTGGCCAGGCATATACACCAATGTTAAGGCCTGTGTAGCCAATTGTGGCATCTGTCAAAATACCTCTGCTACCCCTGTCCCTAGTCCTCAATCACATCCCTTGACGATTGTTGAAGTACCTTTTTCAAGAATTGCAGTGGACACAGTGGGGCCCCTCGAATAATCTAAATTAGGGAAAACATATATATTGGTCATCCTGTATTATGCAACCCATTATCCAGAAGCCTTCCCCCTCAGAAACAATACCAGTCAACAGATCCTTAATCACATTATCCCCTTCCTCTCCTAATGAGGATTTCTAAGGTAAATCCTCACTGACCAGAGTACAATATTTATGTCACCCTGATGCAAGAGGTAAAGGAGGTGCTGAATATAAAAACACTGAGAACATCTGTGTACCACCAAATGGAAGAGCGGGCACCGCCTACTGGATATATAATAATGTAGGGAAAGTTTGGGTAGTATCAGGAGCACTGCGAAAACTCAATTGTCTGAATGGAGTAAGCAAAAACACAAACAGATTGGGGCTAAGAGCGCCTCAATGTCGTATGCTCTCAGGACCAGTGCAAATGCCCTTTAGTTCATTAATATTGAAACTTAACACTAATAATCAAGAAACAAATACTTCTTCAGTATGAATCAACTGTTTATGTCATCAAAGATAAAATAATAGCATAGACAGAGGAACCAGAAACCAAGGCCAAAGCATTTCGGATCAAACCTATACTTCATAGGGTGCCTCTGAGCATTAGATACAAATATGGCAAATTAAAACCCCCCAAAAACATTAAAGTGCAAAAACGAAAGTAAATATAAAAACACACAAATAAAGAAACATAATAGAAATATGGTTGGTTAGTAAAAGCTTAACACAATCAAAATGGAGATCGAGATAACATGATGAAAAATACTCAAGCACATGATACCTGTATAATGCTGCATAAACCCTGCTACAAGCAACTGTAGCCACTCGTGTAGTGTGTCTAAAGGAAAAAAAAATCCATGAGAACAAAGAAAAACTACTGGGATGTTGAAAACTATCATAACGAAAAGGACACCTGTGTACCACCCACAGACAGATGGTCTCATAGAACGCAGTGAAACCTCCAGGTCTGGGCGCTATCAACAAAAAAAATAAGTACATAAATAAAAATGTCAATCAGACCCTGTAACATATATTAAGTAAACTGGTAGAAACAAATGGAAAAAATTGGGATCTGTTCATAACATGGGCCCTCTTTGCAGTTGAAAAAAACAGTACTCTTTGGGATATTGCCCTTTCAAGTTCCCATATTGGAGAAAACCAACAGATGTACCTGACATGCTAAGAGGGACTTTGGAAGAAAGAGAGGAGGCGGCAAGGCCCATATTCCAAGCCGCTCATGAAATGAAATCCCACATGAAGGCAGTAAGGGAAATTGTAAGCCAGCACCTTTGCAAGATCACAGGAACAACAGAAAACCACTTATGATCGACAGATCATTCTCAGTGGGGGATCAAATGTTGGCCCTCCTGCCCACCTCTGACAATAAGATGTTCTCCGAGTGGTATGGCCCCTACAAAATACTCAAAAGGAAGGGACCCCTCAATTACCTAATTTTGAAACCCGACTAGTGGCAAAAAACACAAATCTATGATGTGAATCTCCTCAAGACCTGGACCGCTGACCGAGTCGAACAAAGCACAGTCACTATTGTGACCCTCTTAGTCGAGCAGGAACCTGGTCTCAGCCTAATACCCACAAATCTCACTACCCAACAAAAGAGGGATCTCCAAGACAGTTCTCTGAAGTTTTTTGTAAAGAACCTCTGAGGATAACATTTTCTTTCACTATTTCCGAAAAAAACCCTCACGGGCAAACCATTAGTCTCAAGCCCTATAATATCCCTGAAGTAAGCAGAAAGGTCATAGAGGAGGATATCACCTACATGCTAAGGCTGGGAGGGATAGACCCCTCAAAGAGTCCCTGGTTCTCCCCAATTGTGCTTGTTGCCAAGCCAGATGGTTCTTGTAGTTTTTGAACTGATTATCAAAGACTTAATTCCATCTCGCTCTTCAATAACTATCCAATGCAAAGAAACGATGAACTGATGGAGAGGTTGGGAAATACTAAATATATCACCACCCTAGATCTCACCAAGGGTTATTAACAGGTCCCCCTGAACCCCTCCGAGAAAGAAAAGAGAGCCTTCTCTACATCTGTGGGGCTGTTTCAATTCACTCTCCTTCCCTTTGAACTTCATGGCGCCCCAGCCACATTTCAGAAACTGGTGGATAAGGTGCTAAGACCCTGTTCTGCATTTATGTGGGCCTACCTCGATGATACCCGGGTAAGAATCTATATAACCCACAAGGGAGGAACAGGGCTGAAAAAGCCACAAGGCCAGCAGGGCCGTGAGACCAAATATCTCATGAAGGGGTGAAGAAACATAGATAAGAAGGCTGAGAAAGCCACTAGCCCATGTTGGGTTGAGTACCCAAACACCCTGGGAAGGGGCAAGAGAAGCAAGCTGACAAACAGGATTGAACTGGCCCAAAGTCCCTGCCAGACTGAGAGTAGGAGTTTCCCAGGAGGGCGTGAGTGAAGCGACTACCACAGTAGGGCTGAACAGGCCCATAGACCCCCAGGGGCTGAGAAACCAGTTAACCCCCCTTGAGGGGGTGAGTGAAGGATAAAGCAACCAGGGCTGATCAATCTCGTAGCCTACAGGAGGCTTATAAAGTAGAACAGTTCAGAAAGAACACAAAGTGGACTTTGTTGCTGTTGTAAATAACAACCTATCCAGGTCTGGAGGAGAGTTCCCAGGAGACAGGATAAAGCAACGACAGTTTGACCAATTTGATGAGAACCTTGTTACAACCAAAAGGATTGCCGAGAGAAATGTTTGTTTTGGAACTTTGATACTTAACCAAGGACTGAAAGATACTGGGAGAACTCTTTGTGGCGGTCAGAAAAGAAGTCACCACTAAATTATTGAAAAAGGGAAGTAACCCTAGCCTAAGCTCAAGCTTCGATTTTCTTTCGTTCTTTCGTTCTTTCTCTCTTTCGTTCTTTCTCTCTTTCTCTCTTGCTTTCTCTCTTTCTTTCTCTCTTTCTTTCTCATATAATAGGTTAGAATAGGAACCCCTTCATAGACATAGGGCCTCATTACGAGGTTGGAGGCAGCCATGGAGCTACTAGCTCCATGGCTGCCTCCAAAACCCTTCCGACTCCACCCTGGTGAGCGGAGCAATTACCTCTCCATTCCGAGGTTGGAGGGGCAGGTAATTCTCCATTCACCAGGGCCATTCCCCATTCCCATTTGAGCCCCCATAAGGCTCAATGGGAATGGGGAAGGCGCTAATAACGGTACCGCAAATTGCGGTACCGTTATTAGCTCTAGAGTCCCTTTGCGGGTCCCGTCCTTAACGCCTGCAAAAAGCAGCCGTTAAGGAAGGACCCGCAAAGGGAACTCGTAGTAGGGAGGTGAGGGATTACTGGCACCGGTGCCCTTACCAGTGCCGGTAATCCCTTACCTCCCACCTCATAATGAGGCCCATAGTATTTGAAGAGGTATTCTTTAATTTCTTTGGAAAAATTAAATTCTTCAACCATGTCCTCTGGTGGGTCTCCTCTGTCTGACTTACCACACTTGACTCCTCGAGTCTTTCCTGCTGGTTCTTCTTGTCCTGGACTGCTTGCCCATGCCTACTTATCTCTTTTGGCTCCTGCCTGTTCCCTTGGTTATTTTACTGCCTCAAGTAACACCTTGCTCTCCTCTGAGATGGAACTGTTCAGTGCCTCTTTTAGTGGCACAGGGAGACTAGCTTCGTCTTTCTCTATGGTAACTCAGTTTATGGTAGGGGGTATTTCTGTGCCACCATTCTATCATCGGATGCAGACCTTTTATGGCATCATGGCTTTGCTACAGTCACACAAGACCAGGATATGAGGTATGAGGCGCCAGTGCTCTGAGGTCCTTGACAGAAGGCCGGAGTCAGATGGTAAGGGAGTTTAGGCCTTTCATCTGTTTCCTCTAGAAAAGTCAGAACCTAGACAGTAAGTAAAAACCACTAACAATGATATGATTACCCCATTTGTGGTGCAGCTATGGTGGGAGTTCAATAACGGTACATAACAAGTATTTCCAAGCGCTGCAAAAGAACAAGTGACTATAAACTAAGTTAAATCTTAATTCTGCTACTGACGGTATCCCTTAACTGGATATCCAGACATAAATTACCCTATTCTCAAATTTAGTGAGAGTCCAAATGTTAACATAAAAGGTGAAAGAATAAGCAAGTAGTTCTATTAAAGGGGAAAGTGTTTGTAGAAAGAACATTTTATTATTCTCTACAGATATGCATGTAAATGCTGTGAAGCACATGAAAAAATCATTTCACATTACACATAAAGAAATGTTTACATATCAAGAAATAAATTCAAAAACATACAAACTCATTGTTTGATACAGGTCTGCCAAGCACAAGGAAATTCTTTTCACATTAACAAACAGACACATTTTTACATATCTTCTTCTTCTTCTTCTTAATAATCGGAAGCGTGGGCGGACCCACGCAGGCGCTTCCCCATCCTATAGGATGATGTGCACCGTACCCACTAATTATTATTTGGCTCCATTTAAGCTCACAACTCCTCCCACCTCCCCGTCTGCCTCACAAAATCCAACATCACACTATTCCTCCTCCTGCCTCTCTCCCCATCACCTCCCAGTATAATCCTCTCACTCAGCTCAGCCACACCCAACGCAGTCAACCAAACCCTCATCAATTCTCTCTCTGTAACATGTCTTTCACACCTAATCAAAAAATGTCCCACCGTTTCAGGCACCCCACAAACCGCACAGTCCCTTGATTCACGCTTCCCTATTCGAAATAGACAGTCATTCAGCCCCACATGACCTATCCTCAACCGATTCAGCATCACCTCCTCCCCCCTCCTCCATTCTGATCTCCCTGCATCCACCTTCACCGACACTTTCCCACGAACACCGAACATCCACCTGCCCTTCACCCCATTCACCCACCTCTCCTGCCACTCATCCAGGACCCGTCTCATCATCACAGCCTTCACCTCATCCACACTCAAAGGCAACCTCACATCAATCGCTCCCCTCCTCATACCCTCACCCGCCGCCAGATCCACCAACTCATTTCCCAAAATGCCACTGTGACTGGGAACCCACGCCAACTCCAAATCCTTACCCCCGCGCAAAAATATACAAACTGATTGTTTGTTGCAGGTCTGCCTTTCACATTACAAACAGACACATTTTTAGAAAAAAAATGTACAAACTGATTGTTTATACTAACCTGGGGAGTAGGGACGACTGGATTATGGTGGGAGTGGTGCTTTTAGACTAGAGAGAGAGAGAGGGACGGCCCTAGCACCCTGACAAAACGTTCAATAAAAAGGATCTATGTGATCACTGCGACGGCCGAAAATGCAGACTTTTTCTTTTTTTAACCCTTTACACCATATATATATGCGGGGGGAGACCCCCCACAGCCCCCTCCCCCATATTAATATCATACTCTAAACCCCCCTACATATATATATGGTGTAAGGGAGGGGTTAAAAAGAAAAGGAAAGTCGGCATTTTCGGCCGTCGCAGTTCCCAGGTCGAAATTTGTGTACGATTCCTAATAAAAACCCTTGAAACATCTCTGGAAGTTGGATTGTTCTTTGAGCCATGTGCCACACCACATGAACTCAAATTAACGTCTAGCTTGACATGAAATTGAACAAATCTTTAATAATCAACATTTTTGACATTAAGGCGCCAGACCTTTCCAATTTTTTACGTTACCAGTTTTACCACTCAATTCACCTTACCTTTTGTTACCAACAACCATCACATTTATACACAGTCTATCCTTGACTATGCCACTCTTTGGCCCCTCTTGTCAGTCACAGAATTAACATTCTTGAACTTGACCAAAGGTAAAATAAGCCACTTGAACTTCCAGGATTGCCAAAGCATTCTCTAAAGCCCCTCAACCATCCAACATTACATTGTGTACTAACTTGCAATTCTCCAAATCTGCCTTTAAAACTAAACCCAATTATCACAACACTTTCAGGCGTATCCGCCTCCTCCCTTTTGCAGTACGATAGTCCACCTTACTCGATTGAGAACCACCCATGCCATGACAAACATTCTTCCCAACTGCATCTCTCCCTTCCTGTGTTCATGGCATCAATTCCCTGCTTCCTAATCTCCCCCGCACTCATGTTCTTTCTTCTAGCAGGCTAAGGTCTGGATACCTTCGGCAGGGGCACAGTACACCACTGCCATAACAAGCCTATCCTCTCTGACACTACTACAGTGGGTTTTGGTGCAGTATGATATCCAGTGATCGAAGTGTAAAACCAAAGGTAGTAGAACTATGTTCCTGATGCCCTGCCCTCTTTTCTGCACTCTCACCTCCCCCATACTCACTGTCACCCTTCCAAATCAAACCCCATACTGGGTCCTTTCCTCAACTCCACCCTGCAACTCTGCGTTTTACAACAGTTCTAGCAAGACTGAAGAAAACAGTGCAAGAAAATGCATTTAAATGACCACCATTAGTGTATCATTGTTCCCAAAAGCATGCAGGTTTATGCAGGCTCCCCTTCTAATTACTCACCATTCACACCTCTTAAGGGACATGCCCATGTCTATAGCCACATAAAACCCTCCCATTACCTGCAAACACTACAGAAATTCATATGCAGATCACTGTTGAACTGGGCTTTTTGGCTGCTTGGGAATGTGTTTCATTTCCCAAGCAGTCTATTGAAATAAACCACACCAATTGTGAGACAGGCATGGTGTCAAGAGATGACACAGACAACAGAATTCAAGTTTCAAAGAGCTTTATTAAAATATCAGGGTGGTATAAGATCTAACATGTCCTATAACTAAGGTAGGGATTTCTCCTGCCTAAAGAAAATGAAGGAACGTCTTTGTCTAAAACCTATGCTTGTCCTCACATCTAGAAATAAACAAAGTGTGGGATTTTTCTTAAAGGAAATAGTGTTAAAAAGTAAAGGTTGAGATGCTCTCAGCTTAAGTCTTGGGCCTTCTATTTCAGGTTTAATACAGTTCCAATAGCTGTTTGTTTCACCAGTGGCCAAACAGGCCTTAAGGTTCCCTTCCCCAAGTTCAATATGATACAAAAAGAACATGTTGAGGGTTCCCTTCCCCAAGATAAAGCTTCTCAGTTCCTTCGAGTTTCAGAGTTCCATTCCCCAAGATTTCAATCTAGTATTTATTCTAAAGTTATTTGTTTAATGTAAGACAACAACAGGTTCACTTGATCGGCATTCTGGCTTGCCTTATCAAGTAGTTCACAGTTTCCACTGGCTTACCTACAATGTCCTTTGCTGGTCATCTTTGAAGTTTCCCGGGTCTAGGTTATCAAACCACATGGTCCATCCATTACAGGTCACACAAACAGGAATCGTATGCTTCCGCTTGGCTTGCTTCAGGATGACTGTGATCTTTATAGTAGAGAGCTCTCTGGTCGAGGCACAGTTGTCAGACCGCACTCATTATAGGTTGCGCAACCATAAGTCTCTCCTTTGATTTGTTTAGCCCTTCTGCATTAAGCTTGGTGTTTTCCACACTTGACTTTCCTTTTGACTAGTGCAACCCTTTCCTGCACCTGTCTTTGCTTTGCCACAAGAGCACAAATCTTCCTCACATTTGTAATTCGAATACTTAAGTATTTTTTCAATTTGCCACTGGCTGTAATTCAGTTACTTAAGTATTTGTTCACTTGCTGCAATTGAACTTCCAAGTGTTCGCTTGATACTTAATACCATTTGTTATTAATCAAATAGCAGTTTCCATTTAGTTTGGTATTCACTATGATGTGCTTTCACTCAAAAAGCTATTTTCACTTCAGCATTCAATAGAATTCGCCTTTATTTGTGCTTATGGACCATTACTTGCCTGCGGTCCAATGGGAGCGCTCTGGTCTTCTGTGTCCTCTTGACACTCGCCGACTCTTCGTGTCCCCCCAGCGGCGGTCTCTAGTAGTCGGGCAGCAGACCGCATTGATTCTGTTTTCCTGCCGGACATGTCCTTGCACACGCTGGCTTCTTGATTCCTCGCAATGAATGTGGACCGTGTTCGTTCTGCTCCCAGCTCCTTTCTGCAGGAGGTTTGTTATTTGGCAGCTCTGCCTGCCCACCTTCGCTCTGAAAGCGCCCGGTCCGGCACACTCCACGCAACCCATCCTTCTAGGGTTCTGCAGGTCTTCTGGGATCGTACCCGGTCTTCAGGCTGCCTGGTCTTGCCCAACAGTTCTCCCTCTCCTCTTCTCTCTTCACATTGAACATATGGCCCTTAAATAGGTAGCATATTGTGCAGTAGATGGGATGCAGAGTAACTCTTGCACCAAATAATCAAACCAACTCAGGAAGAAAGCAAAGACGTTTTACTGTTCTATTAATTGTCTAAAACAGGGAGTTACAACGGACATCAACGGACATCACACAGCATAATTTCACTTGAAGCCTTTCATAAAAAATGACTTTTATATAGTAAAACTCATACGTGACACCACACTACGTGGCAAACAAGAAAAACCTATGCACAGTTGTAATAGGCTTAAAGGGAACATCTAAGTATACTCTCTATAAGGGATCGGGTTGGGATTGGGTCTCTACAGTCAGGTGGACAACTTATGCCCACCCCTAGTGCAAGTCATCTTCAACAGTTATTTGACACACAGCTCATGATTGGCTATCGAACTATCAGGCTCTTCATTACATGGCCTCCTATAATTGGTTGGCACGCTCGTACCCTTCTGGAACATTCGGCTCACTAGCAGCACATTAGCTGGTACCCCAGGTGTCTGTGGGTGGACTTTGACCGTGTCTCCCAACCCAATTAGCCCAACATCTCTCATCATCCATGCCTTCTGCCATGGAGATTGCCTTTGAACTTGGCCTTGCAATGTATTCTCGCTCCTGGGAATATATGGGAGTGTGAGCACATGCTATCTTAAGTCTATAGCTGCATGCTCAACGTCTATTTCCATCCATAGCCCATGTGGCAGGAGGCCACAATTCGGCTCTTTTTCTAACTTTAATTGTATAAAATGAATACAACTCAGCACTAATAGTATTCTTTCTTGCACCTTAACAAGGGATGACTCGGCTTCTCATGTTCAATGTTCATCAAGGATATACAACCAGTTCTTAGCTGCTCCAGTCTTTTGCACCAGGCCAGACAGCCTTTATCGGTCCTTCCTCGATTCCAGCTGCTTTCTTGCTGCGACACAACTTTCAGCCATCTTCTCCATGGGCTTAAGCTTACTTAAATTGTGACACCAAAGTCCAGATTCTATATAATGGTGGTGCTGCCTGCAATCTATTCACTACATAAAGCCCGCTTCTATGATTACTTAGCCTACTTGCATTGCTGCATCTGTACAGTTATTAAACTGCTTGCATTTTCTGCAGTGCTCATCACACTTGCAACCCTCACTTTGCATATAAAGGTTTACTCGATTCTTTTCTTTGTCATCAGATTCCATAAGGTCTATACATCCTCTTCTTCAGCCACTCTTTTCCGTGTGTCACGCTCATCTCTTGTGACGTCACCAGCTTCTCTTTCTTATGTCTTCAGATTTCTTCAGTGACTTCTTCCAAGAGATTGTCATCTCTACGGGAATACATCAGATATGGTTTTCTTAGTGCATACCTTTTCTCAAACACTCTCCGCGGAATAGTCATACCCACTGGTGTCGTGCATGGCACAATTTCTGGCTTCCAGCATATAGGCAGGAGGGGGGGTGGGACTTCCTGCAGAGGCATTCGGCTGCTCCTCTACAACATAGTTGCCTCTGCTTCCTTTATACACCTGAGCCCTATTAAGGGGTCTCAGGTGTGTGTTGTTAACTTGAATTACCCGGCTATAATAAGCTCAATTCATGTGACATGCCTGACTTTCAGTACTGGCTACTCTTAAACCTCTCTTCTTCGTCCCAGTACTAGACTGGTGTTGGTCATAGGAAGTGTGCATTGTTCCTAGTTGCCTCTTCTTCTTCCCAGTACTTGGTGGTCATTTACAAGGAGAGATAGGGCATGCGTGAACATAGCCCATGAAGGCTGAGGGATGGGAGGGTGGGTCTATATTACACTCTCTCCCCGATCCCCTTGGACCCTCCACACAGGTGATCATCCCTCACTTGTGCACACCCAGGGTCGGGATCCAAAAGCAATGGCCCTTCCCTGGCCACCTGCGCACAGCATCCATGGGGAATAAGAGGGAGAATACCGTCAAGTTTCTCACACAATCCAGGCATACGAGATAGCACAGTGACATATTACGCTGGCTGGTTATTGGCAATGCTCAGGTTCGAATCCCCAGTAGGGGGAGAAGTTTAAAAAAAGAAATTGCAGTCCTAGAGCAATAATTCGGGTTACAACAATTAAGGGAACGATCATGGATTGCCCCAAGAAGTAAGGGAACGTCGTACCCTTTACTTCCCGCCCACTATGACCTCTGATAATACCATTTTAACATAACATACACTGATTTTGCCTCCAGCCAAGAGCCACATGGAGCCAGATGTGTGAACTCTCCAATGTTTGTGAAACTGGCAAATCAAATGTGCAAAACCAAACATTTAACATGCAGGAGCTGATCATTAACAATCCACTAACAGTAACAAAGCAGAGTGAGGCACAAAAAGCAACAGACAAAAGTAGTTGCTCATAAACTTTTGCAAAGTCTGAAAAGTTGTGGGGCACTTTTTGGTGGTCTCATTGGTCCTAGCACCCCAGTGCAAATTGCGAAAGGAGGAGTCCAGAGATCAATGTGTATGCCAGAGAAGTGAGAACAAGTGAGAAATTGCCAAATGAGAAGGCAGTGACAAGACTGATAAAGCACTGTACAGCCTTGTAGAGGGGCTGTCCAAGAAAATGATAAACTCTGATCGAAAAGCAGAAAGATTGTTCACAAACGTGCCAATGGAAATGGGTCAGGATTCAAGCAAACATGAACGCAGTGTGATGAATCACACATTGAGACATAAACAATTTCCAGAAGAGATTATATGATCCTACAAAACAATGCATTTGAAGGAAGTGCAGGAAGGCTATCCCAACCAGTATCCCTGACACTAAAGAAGACTTTGGTGTTGGGAACACTGCTACCGGCAGTGATTCATGGACTAGATAACCAGGCATTCACCCACCCCACAGAACAACCAGTAGAGCTACGTGATGACGCACATAGTGAGTGTGCTTTGAGCATATAGCAGAATGCCATCACTGGATCTAACTTTTATGTCCAAGGATATCTTCTGTATGTGGAAACCCAATGATGTACTCCCACCACTCCTGGGAAATTGTAACGCTCACCTGGTATCCAAGGGGACGTCACTCAGCCTGTTCTGACCTCTTACGACCTCAAACCCTTCCCTGGAGGCTATTCGACTGGAGACTGGGCCTGAAACACAGGATTGGTAGAGTTTAACTCCCTATTGTCTCTGTGTGCTTGAACCCCTTCTTCCCCGGGGTCCAACCCTTCCTTTTGATCCACAGCTCACCTTGTTTTCTTGGATAGTGTGCTCTCCAACCTGCCTTCAGCGCAGGGGCGCGTTGATTGATGCAGACTCATTAATGCCTAGTTACTTCACTGGCAAGAGTCTGACAGGTAAGTATAATGAGTCTTTTGAACAGTTCTCTAACTTTGTTCCTTTCCTTCCTTAGATGATTGCCGGCATCCAGGGATGGCGGCATGCTGCTGAGATGAGTAGCGCTGAAGGTGAGTGAGAGCGCGATGCGCGATGAACCCCTTTCGTATTTGCATTGAACTGAGTTATTTTTCTGTGTCTTTTAGGTGCCGCAACGTGTTCAGAGTGGATGCCGGTTATGAAGAACAAATGCAGTGGGTAAGCGCGATATGGCGCGCCTCTAGATGTTTCCACGCTAAGCTGGAGTGTCTTTTCCCTCTTGCACCTGGATGAGAAGTTCCGGAGACAGAGTTCCCCCCGAGTGGCTGGGATTCAGGTAAGCGTTTGAAGCTCGTACAGTATTTAAAAATAAGCAAAGATTTGCAGAATGCTTACTAATGCCTTTTTTCTGTTCTTTTCCCTTTTCATTAGGAAGCGGCGTGCCGGGATGGGAATGACACCGCCGAAGATGCCCGCAGAACAGAAGGAGCGATGACTGATGGGCAGAAGTGCCGCAAGGTAAGGCTGTTCCTAACAGTGTTCTTGTTCTTGCAGGAGCTGAGCGCAGAAGAAAGATGCAGGCCTACTGGAGACCGATCCGAACACAGTGAGTGTCACGCTGCAGGTGCAGAAAACGCAAAGCATGTTTCTCAGCCTGGGTGTGGCTTAAATAGTCTCTGGGTATCCCAGGTGCCTCTGGGCTGAACCACACCCAAAAGACTAGACCGGACATGCAGTTCTGGGAACCGAAATATGTGGGGGCATCCATCTTGTCCCCATCAATGCACTATAAATCCAATCCCCAATGTTATCCTACGGGAGTGAGTGAGTCTGGTGCCACAAGCGCCAATTCTGACTCCAAGAGGGTCTTTGGAGGGATGGAGAGGCCTTTCAGGGCCATGTAGGTGATCGTGGCCTGGCTCCAGCCTGACATCTTGGAGGGCTGGGGACATGAGGGGCAGGAATCATGACAGAAATCTATCAGAAAATAAATTTAGCACCTCAATGGGAGTACAGGGAAATACTACTTTTAACACACTCCTATCAACATGATTCTGAGTTAATCAACACCCTTCATCTAGTTACCACGGCTAACACTTAGACTCAGTTCTTTAAAAAAATAAAGCAATTTAATATATATTATACATCATAAAATAAGTACACAAACAAGCTGGTCTCCTAGGACTCTATCAAATCTATTGAACAGACCTGAGGGTATCCTCACTCCTAACCCACCTGGATTCTCTTCTCAGGTGGCCAGGGAAAGGCCATCACTTTTGGATCCTTACCCTGAGGGTGGAGAATTGAGGGAGGAGGGTCCTCGGAGATTGAGAGTGGGGTACCCATAGGCGAGACATGGTATCCTCCTTTCCCTATTGGTGACCAACCTAACCCTCCCCCGACCTTTATGGGCTACTGCAAGACCTCTTTGCTCATTTCCCCACATTCGACATCTGCGAGTATTGGGACGAGGAAGAGGTTACTTGGAGTAATGAACAGTACACCTTAATTTCACCGGGACGAGGAAGATGCCTGCAGAGTACTGTGAGTGTCAGGCATGTCCCTTTAACTATGGCCTGGCAAGTCTAATTTGGCACGCATGTCTGCAACCTGTCAAGTGGCTGCAGGTGTATAAAGAGAGACTGGTGAAGCAGAGAGGGGAGCAACAGGGAAGTCTGTGTAGGAGAGACCAGGAGACCCTTCCCGTGAGGAGGCATCTGTGGTGGGACCGGATGAGGAGCCAGGACTGCAGTCGACATCCCTGAGGTGTGGGAGCCTCTGTGATGGAGATTGAGCAGCTGGGACTGTAAACAAACAAGAGAGAAAGAGAGGACACTGTCCGCGTCCACCCAGAAGCAACAAAGCTGCCAGCATATGCAGAATTCCAACCGTCGTGCAAGCGGGGCTCGCAGAGGTTGGAGCGCCAGCCTGGGAAGCAAAAGGGAGCAGCAAGAGCCGCCAGAGCAAGACGCCGAAGACCGGTGAGTGCTGGGGAAAGCCACTCAGCAGCCGGCGCGCTCAGGGAACGAATAATGAAGCGCTGTATGAATGAAAGCTTCAAACCAAGATGAGTTGTACATATTGGATACCAAACTGAATGGAAGCTTAAAACTGTGCTAAACTACGCACATTGAATACCAAATTGATTGAAAACTTAAAATTAAAACATGTTCAATGCTGAGCTGAAAAAAATACCTTTATAGATAAAGCAAATGGCTAATGAAAGCTAAAAGGGAAATGCCCATATAAAAGCAACCTATAGGGAAAGGAGCAAGTGTGAAGGAGTGCAACCAAAGGTGGGGCATGAACAAGAACACCATAAAGTGATATCTTGTGAACAGATGCAGTGTGGCAAGGCCAAAGGCTGACAATAGGTGTTTAATCCGTTATTACAAAGCCAAGAGGCGAACTAGGAAAAGTCAGAAGAGTATAAAACTGCACAAAGTCACGAGGCCAACAAAGAGGAACTTAATGTATAGGAATTTGTACACAAGGGCAAATGTAGAGGAACCTGTGTGGGCTTAAGAGCCTAGGGTTCGTAGTTGTGCAACCTGTTTTGGGTGGACCATGTGGTCTGACATCAGAGCCTAGACCAGTGAACCCTACATTGTGAAAGACAAAGACATTGTGAAACCAACCAGAAGGAGGGTCAGGTTGACCCAGAGTTAAGTTGAACTTTGAAAACCTGAAACACACATTGGTTGCTACATTGAAGTCTTGGGGAAGGGTACCCTGATACATGATGAACTACAAATACTGTCTTGAGGACAGGCCCTCAAGACCCTTTTATTGTTTGAACTGTGTTACTTTGAACTTTTGGAAGGGAACCCTGAGGAGTTTGTGGAACTGTTTAAACTTGAACAAGGTAAATCCTGAGACTTTTATGTGGAACATTCTTGAACTTGGAGAATGTGAGTTGAAAAGGAAGCTAAGAGCTGGAAGAAGATCAGAATATTGTGTTAATCACCATTTCTTGATTATTGACATTCCTACACATTGTTTAGCTTTAGTTTTAGGGCAGGTATAGGTTTTGGACACATAATGACTTTTAAGGTTAACTCTTTGACTCTTAGACTTTCCTTAGTCTTGTTCCGATAGGGAAATCCCTCCTTAACATAGGGCAAGTTAGGCCTTCTACCATCCTGACACCTAAGTTAATAAATATCTTTTGTTTGAACTTTAAGTCTGTTGTCTGTGTCCTGCTTCATGATGCCTTTACAAAACATAAAAGATAGAATTTACAAAACAAACTTCTGTTTGGGGGTTAGCATGTGAGACTGATTCCTCACTCCCAGTTTAAGAACATGACTGGGTATCACAATTATGAACTCATTGCATAAGTGTATGGTTCCACAGCACACATAAATCACTCTTTCCACCCAACTGTTGATGATATTTGCACCAAATAGAATTATTTCTTAACAGTTGTGGAGCTGTGTCCGCTTCTGAGCATGTTTTCTATCCCATGCTTGTATGTCAACTTAAACAATTCTAATGTCACCCAATGTCTAAAAACAAAATGTTGACACGTTTCGGCCCTAAGATTTCTTGGGTCTTCCTTGCACAGTGCTTAGGAGCCTCCTTTGTTATAAACAGGCCTTCATCAGGACTTCACAGATCACTTCATCCTCTTCTTTGCTTTTTCAACAGCTGTGTAAATTCCACAAGGTACAACGATGCTCTTTCACTTGAACCAATTGAAATGCCTGCAATCAAGCACAAACAGGGTGTCTTTGTTATTGACTGCATAAAGAACGAAGGCAAATCGTCACCAGTGTGCTACCTTCACTGTGGATAGGAGTGTAACTTACTATGGACATTTAAATGGCTCCACTTCTCGAAACAAAACAATTCGGAATGATTTAATTTCAAAATCAATCTTCTTTCAATTATCTAAACCAAACGGCTTTCAGGATGGTTGAAAAATGCTGCACTTCCTGGATGAATGAAAGCTAGAAAACAATGTGCTTTGATTGCATCATTTATTTTACTCTTATTGGCTCAAAGAATTAGCAGGCTCCAGTTTGTTCTTTTATTCCAAAGAACCTTTAAAAGAACGTACTCAGAGCGGCATCCCCTTTTTCAAACCCACTCTCCTCTAGTGGCATCTAATTTCCAAATGCTCTCGGCTGTTCCTCGTTCTGGCAGCGCCCTTGTCTCGCACCACTCTGTCTCTAGCGACAAATTGTGTACATCAAGTAGTTATCATACAATAAACTTGCTCACTGTTTATTGACTAGACTAATTGCAAAATTACACTTTCTACAAAGCACACACTAGATAACAATTCTCTACGCTGGCTGCTCTGCTGTACATGCCACCATGTGGAATGAGTAATATCTGGTGGGGTCCCTGCTGGGTTAAAACTCACTCCTTTGTTTCCTGACTCCAACCTCAGCCTTATTCACAACGTGCAGTGTTCTTTTGAAAATGCTCGAGCATTCGCGGGTGAGATAAAGATCTCTGCCGAGTCATGCCAGTGTCGCCTACGGCTGCGCCAACTGTGCCATGTACATAAGGTGCAATACAGAGACGTTCCCTTTAAGAAGCAATTCATGGATTGCTCATTCCCTGCGCGTCCGCGGAGGAAGGTTTGTGCTAACAATACAACTTTTCATTCTTTTATCCCGCAATTAGCGGTCAAATGCATTTGAATTTAAACTCCCTGTGGTGGCCTGCCTCCGGTCACTGGGGCAGGCCACAGATGGTTTTGGGGCACCCGACGGGCTACCATGACGCTGGGCTCACGCAGCTATGGGATGACAGGGGTCACCCTGGCACGTCCGGATCACCGGACCAGAACCTTCGGGCTGGGGGGCACCTCAGCAATGGAAGCCTTGGCACTGGGGGTACCCAGGCCGGGCTTCGGGGACAGGCCGCGACCACGCGGTATGGACCTTCCAATAATTGACACAGACACGAGTTGCTGCTACCTGGGGCTCTGCTGCACTGCCTTGTGCGTGCCAGCCTAGCCCCTGTTATTAGATAGGCGCCATGACATCGTCATGACGCTCTCTCGCATCCCAGCACTAGACCCACACACAACATCCCTGCTTTATTATAGCAAAATAAAAAATCACCCCTGACTGCAAACAGCGACCCTCTACGGGGTCTAACTTGATGCATTCTAGTCCGCGCACCCATTGTACTCCTACATCATCACTGCAAACATTGGGTGCATTCCAGTCCGAGCACCACCTAATAACTACTCACAAACTTGAACTTTTAACACTGCAAACAAAACAGGTGTGTTCCAGTCCGCACGCCACGGGGCCCAACAGCGGGCTGTTTGAGCTCAGAAGATTCCGGGATCGAACTGGCCAGTGGCGCTGCTGCAGGACGAGAAGAATACATTTTCTTCATTTTCCTCCTCTCCAACATCATACTGCATTCTCCATTGGTCCTCCGCCACTTGGACCGCACCCACTCTGGGGGTCTTTCTCCCCTTTGACTCACTCCTTTCACCCCCGATGTCCACGCCATGCTGGCTGGTGTCGGGGCGAGACACACCCGTGCGAAGTGATCCCCCCTCCCACACCTCCTACAGATGTGTCCTTTCGCAGGGCAGTCCTGCGGGCGTGGAAGATCCCACCCGCACTGATGGCATATGGTGGCATTGGGGTCTCTCCTCGGCCAGTCTCCCCTCCTCATCGGCTTTCCTCCTTGCCACTTGCCGGCAGCTGATACTTCCTCCAGCTTGACCCGCTGCATGGGGGCCTCCAACTTGAGGTGTTGCCTGGATGAGTCCATGATGGAGGCCCACACCTCTGCTAGCTCCTGTGCACGGCCAAGGTCTAGAATCCGTTCGGAGGTTAGCGCTGGGTCCCTCAGGACTTGCTTGCGCAGCTTTGAAGAACTGCAGCCGTAGATGATCTGTGCCCTGATCTCGTCCTCCTCAAAATTACCCAGTGCACAAGACAGTGCAATGCCGCGCAGCTTCCCATGAAATGCATCGAGGATCTCCCCTTCCTCTTGCCTCGCGCACCTCATCCTGAACCGTTCGTAATCCCTGTTGACCATGGGTCGGAAATACTCGTTCAGGGCAGCGATGGCTGCACCTTAGGACTGATTTGCAGGCCTTAATGGCTTGAATAGCCTCTGAACAGCCAGTTCCGCAGAGTACAGGAGGGTTGGGTGTTTGGCTGTATCCTTGATCTCCACTGCCTCAAAGTACAGCTCCAGGTACTCTACCCAGGCTGTCCACCGGGGTCCCAGACTGGCAGGCGAGCCCATCACGTCAAAATAATGTAGTGGCGTGAGCTGTCCTCGACATACCCCCTCGTTGTCGTCGTCTGTCATGATGAGCCCTGGGCAGGTGCAGGATGTGACCACTGCTGGTGAGTCTCAGAGTGTGTCCACCATCAGCGGGCCTTCAGTGGCTTGACCCCCCCCCCTTGTGGAAGTCTTTGAAAGGCACCTGAGCACTCCTTGAGGAGTCGCTACCTTCCTTGGCCTTGATACCGATCAAGCTGCAATGGGGCCTTTATGATCCCACCAGTCTTGGGCCCAGGGGTGCCCAATCACGTCTTGGGGGCCCAATGGGAATGGCAATGTTGGCAGAAACACCAGGAAGGTCCACCACATGCCTTGACACCTACCTCATCGTTAGCGGCTTTCCTTGTTGGAAACTTGCAGACAGCTGTGTTCATTCTTTGCTGATCAGCGCAGTCAGAGGTCCACCCCCTCTGTGCGGGCTCAGCTAACCCTTCTGGCCATCCAATCTTCAGGCCCCTCGGCCCTCCAAACCTCTCCAGGGGAGAACCTTTCTCCTCCTCATTGCCTCGCCATTTTGAAGAAGAAAGCAGAAGGGAAGAAGCAAACAAGACAAACTCTCCCCCCTCTTCCTGGCCGCCCGTTATTCTTGGGTATAATCTTCAGACCCCACTGCTGGAGCCAGTTGCTTCGTGTGTATTGTTCAATTCACCGCTGCGGCCCGGTTCTCTAGGCCACGCCCCTTCTCTTTGTTCGAGGGGCTCGTGATTAGGCCACACCCCTTTTTCGGCCTGCACTCGGCCCAGAGCAAAACCTCACCACGCAGCCCGGATTCTGGTGGGGCCAGGGAGATCTGCAGGGCTGTTCACAGTGGCAGCGGTCTCAGCCGGCCACTGCGGGCCAGCGCACACCACAGGCCCCACCCACACCTTTGTTCATCGGCCGCGACTCCACCATGCGGCCGACACAGGCCGTGCCACCAGGCTCCGCCCACAGGGTTTGGCGGCCGTTCGAGCACCCCGGCGATTGAACGCTGTGTCCCACATCTGCTCTGCCCCACGTGGCCACAGTCGCAGCAGCTGTTTCCTCTTTCTGCGGCGCCTCGCTGCTTCAGGCACACGCGGCCACTTTCTCCTCGTCCGTCCTTCACAGCCGATGCCGTATCTCTGCACACAATGGGCTTCCGGCAGCCCACACACCGCGACAATGTGCAGGGCCTGGACCGCCTCGTCGCCAATGTGGTGGCCCGCCTCTGGTCACCGGGGCGGGCCACAGATGGTTTTGGGGCACCCGGTGGGGCACCATAACGCTACGCTCATGCAGCTATGGGATGGCAGGTGTCAACCTGGCACGTTCGGATCACAGGACCAGAACTTGCAGGCTGGGGGGCACCCCAGCAATGGAAGCCTCAGCACTGGGGCACCCAGGCCGGGCTTCGGGGACAGGCCGCGACCTCGTGGTATGGAGCCTTCAATAATTGACACAGACACAAGTTGCCGCTTCCTGGGGCTCTGCTGCACTGCCTTGTGCATGCCAGCAGAGCCCCTTTTATTAGAGTGGCGTCATGACATCGTCATGACGCTCTCTCGCATCCCAGCACTAGACCCACACACAACACTCCCTGCTCTCACATGCTGCTGCTGATCAACGCGTGTTTCATTTCTCAACATCTCTTGAAAGTGTGCTTTCTTACCTGCAGAGCTTCTGTCTCCGCTATCTGCTGGAGACTGGTTTGTGCCCGGGCTTCCAGTGAGCGTGACTGCTCACTATGGCAACCGACCTCCCGTTCCTCGGCGGGGTCCGTGTTACCTAAGTTACATCGGCGCGGTCTGGAACGAGACATCTGGTTTCCCATCACGCTACTCTTGCACGGCCATCTTGAGAGGGGCTCCTATGTCCAGAGCCTTGTTTGCTCTGTTAGTATTTAAGACCTGAATCTGTATGATCTCCTTCCTTAAAAATTTCTGAACTGTACCAAAGATTTGACTATACCCACACAAGTAATACCATAAACTCTAGCACTCGAAAAAAAAAATCCTGAATGTTTGGTGCACATCCTGCTTTGAGGCCAGGCTCATAGAGTCCCAATTTGGATCAAATGGATCTAATCAGTACAGATCATAGTGACTGAATGGAAAATAACAGGTCGGGCCTGTGTAGCCTAAATGCAAGAGCACAAAAACATGCCTCTCAACGCACATGCTTTTGGCGGGTGTCACCTGCCACTTAGGCAGCTCTCTTACCCGTCACGCTCCCTACACACCCATAGGAATCTATGTGCTTTCACCTGCTAAATATAAAATCGTGTGTTTTCTCCCGCCCAAGGGCCATGAAAGGTTGAGAGCTATGCGCAAATGTGCACCTCAAACCAATCTGCCAGAACACACTAAAGGGCCCAATTCTCCACACATATTAAGGGCGCACTGCCTCTCTGAACTTAGTTAACATTTAAAATAAATCTGCACATGTGATACCAGATGCTCTGGCATTAGAAAAACATTCCTGACTGTTTAATGCGCATCCTTCTGAGAGTCAAGGATCTTGTAGTCCCAATTTGAATCGGATGTATCTCAGAAATACATATAACAGTGACTGTATGGAAAAAGGGCCTATATCAGACATGTGTAGTTTGAATCAAGGAGTACAAAATGCACCCAAAATGTTTACTCAATCTGACAGATCACAATTACGGGCCCCATTATACACACACATTCAGGCCTTTTTTCACAGCATCGTAATGCTTAATTCATATCTGCTCAATGTGGGGTATGCATTTGTTTTCCAGCCTCACGGACTCCTGACACCACGAACCATAGTAACTCTTTGATTGTGTGCCACTTGCTGACCCAATGTTCTACCAGTGTTTTTTTCTGCACTTGGTTCTTTATGCAGGATCGATGCTCACAAATCATCTGTCTTTCCTGCCTTTTAATTTTGTCTATGTACACCAGATTACAGAGGCACTTGATTCCATAGATAAGTCATTTGGTTTTACAGTTTGACCAACCCTTCAGTCTAGTGGTTGTGCCATTGATTTCAATTTTGAGGTCCCACACTCAACAACCACCACATTTTAAAATGCCCTACTAAGGGTGCAAGGCCCCACAACTATCTCACATCTGTCTTCTCACTGCTTTAATCATGTTTTTCTCTCACTAGGCTCTGCCTAATGTTTGTATTCCTTTTAAAGGCAAAAAAGGGTTTCTTGATGTTAAAGCCTTCTGACTGATGTACATGCCAGTTTTTTCCAACTTCTCTCCTTATGAGATTACTCCAAGGACTGAACGCCGTGATGCACACGATTCTCTCATGTTTCTCTCATTTCTGTTGAGTAAGACATACTTCTCTTGGAAGGTTTGATGCCCCCTTTTTGCATTGCCTAGTGAGTTTTTTAGGGTACCAATGCCTCTGCAGTTTATCTTCTAAGGTCTGTGCTTCCAATCCAAAATCTGCTTTATTGGTACAGTTTCTTCTGATTCTAAGGAACTGCGCAAACGGGAGACTCTCTACCATACCCTGTGGATGGTAGCTATCAAAATGCAAAACGCTGTTCTGCCCTATGAGTTTCTTGTATAAGGTTGTCATGATTTGCCCTCCTCGTTTTCTGACCCAAATATCCAGAAACGCAATCTCCACTACGCTACATGTGATGGTAAAATTTAGGTTTGTGTCTCTTGTTTTTAACCACTCACAAAAATTGAGAAGTTCTGCCTCTGTCCCCTTCCAAATGGTAAGGATTTCATCAATGAAACGCTGCCACATAAGAATGTGAGCTGGGTAAGGGTTGGTCTCATTGAAGATGAAGGTGTCCTCAAAATGCGCTACATACAAATTAGCCATGTCGGGCGCAAAATTTGCACCCATACTGGCACCTTTAATTTGTTTATATGTCTTGTTTTTTAAGGTTATAAAGTTCTTGATGAGAGCTTTCCTTGCGCAATCAATTATAAAATTAGTAGGCACCATTCCTGTCTTGTACTTCCTGTTTTCAATAGCTCTTTCAATGACATCAAGGCTTGCTTGCTGTGGTATATTTGTGTATAGTGATTCAACATCAAAAGACACAAGAATATCATCTGTGTTGATAGTCTTGCCCTCTGTTGCATTTATGACATCTGTCGAGTCCTTAATATATGCCTTGGTTGCTACCACCAGGGATTTTAGAAAAAAATTGACATAGGTAGACAATGGTTCTAAAACCAAGCCAATTGCTGATACTATGGGTCTACCCGGTGGTTTCTCCAGGTCCTTATGTACCTTTCAGGGGGTGTAAAAAGGGGAGTCCTAGGGTTTGGTCTGCATAGGTGGTCTCTTTCATTTTCACAGATCCACCCTGCTGCTTCTGCTTCATCACATAGGTCTGCTACCACCTTTTGAAGTCAGATTGTGGCATTAGAAGTGAGTTTGGTGGAATCCAAAATTGCGGCCGCTGGAGGAGGACGTGTTTGAAAGTCGATGTTCGTTCCCCACCGGGCTGCATATAAGATTGATAACAAAGCAAAGAAACGTGAGAGCAGGCGCCAGGAGTGAGGATGCCGCAGCAGTGAAGGGTGAAGTCGGGAATTGAGAAAATGTCCCCCGGATGCGCCCTGGCAAAGGTGTAGCCCACAGAAGTAATCAGACCAGCAGGGGAAGGGCCCGTGGAAATATGGAGGCACATAGACTTCGTGCACAGCAGCGCAGGCAATCTGAGATTGCTGACGGTGAAAGGGAAGGCGGAATGGTTGCTAGTGAATGTGAACCAATGTGGCGGAGAAGAGCAGCGGCAAAGTGGAGGCAGGCGGCAGAGCCGGCCCCTTAGTGGATGGGAACCAACCCGGGCCAGGAAGTGTGGGACAAGTGAGTGCAGTGCAACAGGAATCCCTGGAACGGTAAAGAAGGGGAGGCATTCTCTCCATAAAACAGGCCCACACAGGAAGAGCACAGCAAGGGGTGCAGAAAGACTCAGGATTGTGTTGAATGATCTTCTCCTTGAAGAAGTTGAGCTGCACAACTACAATATTTGCACTGTCATTACCACACAGTTGCACACAATCGGGCACACTATATATTAAAAGTATATATCTTGAGGACATATTTTGGGATTTTCTACCTTGCCTGCGATTTGGAGCTTTTTTAGTTTGACCCTATTGCTACTGCTAATAATAGAGGAGGTGAGTGATTCCTGCAGTGGCGGATGCCTAAAGCCGGGAAGGCATAGAGAGCAGGCAGGCCTTGGAGAGGTGGCAGGCGGGCGAAGCGCCATTAAGGTGAGGTCGCCAGCGTACTGCAGAAGTGCTGGGGGAGTGAATAGAGACTGATAGGGCCACGGGTCACGAAACGCAATAGCCCCAGCTACTGGAGGAATCTTAGGGGTAGATTTGGCACTAAAGTAGGGAAAGCAGCACACGAAAAAAGGGAAGCCATAGGAATCGGTGCGGGGGAAGCTGCAGACAGCAAAAGTAAAGTGCACACATGTCAAACAATAGAAGAAAGACTGTGCCAAACATGACAGGAAGGAAATATTAAGCACCTGGGGGTGCAGAGTTATCTCCCAAGATGTGCAATGAGTCGGAAGTCCAGGAACAGCCGAAGAAAGGCGCCCAGGAAGAGGGGATGATGGCAGTGTGCAAAGGAGACATGGAAAATTGGTTCAAAGAATTTAAGGATCAGTTCATGGCATCGTTCCAGTCAAAATTGAACTTTTGAGGGATGAAATGAAGTAATCAATGCAGGAAATTAAGCAGGATGTGGGGAAATTGGAAGAAAGAACGGATACATTGGAGACAGTAGTCCAGAATTTGGAAGAAGAAACACAAAAAAGCGCATAAACCCTGGAGCATCTGTCCCGCCTCAAGCATAACATGGGATTCCAATGTGAGGATTTGCGCAATCGTTCAAGGAGACGGAATATAAGGATTAAAAACCTATCAGAGACTGTGGCGGATAGGGATCTGAAAGATACAGTCCAGCAGTTGTTTACAGACATGTTGGCAAGGGAAACAGAAGAGACGGTTCAGTTTGACCGTATAAATAGGGTGGGCCCAAAGAGAGCAACGGAACCGGGCGCACGACGCCGGGACTTTGTGGTGGCAATTACAACAAACGGCCAGAAGGAACAGATATTGAGAAAGGCAAGAACTTCGGGCCCAGCGAGACTCAATGGTGAGGAGGTACAGCTGTACCAGGATTTGGCCCAATCTACACTACTAAAAAGAAGCGTGATGGGCCTACTGGTGAAATTCTTGACGCAGAAACAAGTGAGATATAAATGGACATTCCCATTTGGCCTTTTATTCACATGGTAAGGGCGCCAATATAGGACTGTTTCATGTGACGAAGGGGAACGGATACTGAATCTGCAAGGAGGTGGAGAAGAGCATCGAGAAGGTTTACCAAGAGAAGAAAAGGGAACCAGGAAAATGTGGGGAAGGAAAACCATATCAAGAGGAAAAAGGGGGGAGAAAAGGCATAAAGATGTATGATGGAGCAAACTGCAGACAATTCACATAAATGAGGTGGAAGAGAGTAGAAGCAGCAGGATTGGGAACCGCGAGGTGGGGTAGGAAAATCTCACATTTTGTTTAAGCTGCAGCGGAGGGATAACGGGGTTAGGTGTGGGGGATTTGGAATCCTAAAGTGGGGTTTAACCTCACCTACGCAGTATATCTGGGTTTATGAGGGCCAGGCGCGACAGGCAATACGTCCGGGCGATCATAGGAACCTGGGCCCTCCTCAGGGGAAGGGATAGGATAGGGGGGAGGGCATTGTGGACAGGGATTGCTGTGGGGAGTTCCGGTTTGGCGGGGGGAAGGGATTGGGCTAGGGGGAGAGGAGCCAGAAGTAGGAAGAAGTGGGACACGGATCCAAAGGAAGGTTGGGAATGGATGAAAGGAACAAAGAAATGGTGGTGTTAACGCATAATGCAAGGGGTCTTAATACCCCGTCAAGAGGAAGAATATGGAAACGTTTGTGAGGAAAGAGAAGCAGGATATCCTTATGTATCAAGAAACACATATAAGCAAAAAAGTTAAAAGGAAATTACACATAAGATGATATACACAATTATACCAGGCAAATGCGGGGGAAAAAAGAGAGGGTGCTGATAGCACTACATGATAGATTGGGGGCACAAATACAGACGTCTCATTCAGACAAGGAGAGGAGGTTCCTATTTGTGAATGCTACCAGTTGGCACCAGTCTATGCCCCAAATACGGGACAATGTGGATTCATGAGAGGGGTGCTGGCGAGGTTGGAAGAGTTTGCAGTAGGAGATATAATACTAGCAGGGGATTTCAACTTGGCATGGGAGCCCAAACAAGATGGGACTATGAGTACCATACCGGGAGCACATGCACCATCTAAGGCACTTAAACGAAAAATGACAATGATGGACCTCCACGATATATGGAGAGAAATAAAGGGCCAGGGCAGGGTTTTACATATTATTCCCATGTGCATTCCACCCAATCTAGGATTGATTATATCTGGACCTCCACAGGACTTGTGGGAAAAGTGAGTAAAATAGAGATGGGAACTATTTCATTATCAGACCATGCCCCGTTGTCAAGGACTATCGCATTGGGGAATACCGGGGAGGGTTGTGGAAGTGGAAATTCCCCACAGAAGTGTTATTTGATCAGGTCCAACTAAAACAAATTGAGGAAATAATAGAACAATACTTTGTGGACAATGAGGCAGAGGATACATGCCTGAAAATGGTATGGGAGGGATTTAAGATGGTTTTAAGGGGAAAACTGATAGCAATCAAGGCAGGGAGGAATAGACAACAGAGACAGTGGGAGGTAGAGCTAGAGAAGATAATAGATATTTTAAGGGATATCGCAAAACGTGCGAACAACAAATTAAGGAGGAGTGTTGAAACATGTGCAGGGCCAATTAGAAATACTTCGCACTAAGAAGGCATAGAAAGCGGTGTTACATACAAAACAGTCGTATTATGTGAGGGCCAACAAGGCGGATAGGCTCTTGCCGAGACAGTTGAAGGGTAATAGACGCACTCAGATGATCATGAAGCTTTGGATTACTCAAGGGGAGGACAAAACGACAAATGAGGATATGGGCAAAGCCTTTAGGGAATACTATCAAACTCTATACACATCCAATTACCCAGAGGGGGATATACAGGAGGAATATCTAGCAGGGTTACAGCTTCCGCAAATAGCGGATGAGGACAGTGAGCGAATAGAGGAAGATATTCGGGAGGAGGAGGTAGAAAAGCTATTAGAACTCTGCCAAGAAACAAAGCGCCGGGCCTGGATGGGTATTCAGAGAGGTTTTATAAACAATATCAGGAAATTCTGGCCCCAAGGTTAACAACACTCTTTCATATTTTTAAAAAGAAAGGGTCCATCACACCATCGATGAACAAAGCTAAAATGGTGGTATTCTTGAATCAAGGCAAAGATCCCATGCTCCCAGGCACAAATCGTCCAATAGCACTAATGAACCTAGACGACAAATTATACACAAAGATACTGGCTGACAGGATAACGCACTTACTACCAACATTAATTGGACAAGACCAATCGGGTTTTATACAGGCTAGACAGACGTTTGACAACACCCTTAGAGTGCGCCATCTAATCGAAAAAACTGCCAAGTTTCAAAATCCAGCAGTCCTGGTGTCACTGGACGCAGAAAAGGCCTTTCATGGGGTGGAATGGTCACTGATGTTTCGTATATATTCAAACCTATGGGGTTTGGCACAGGGTTCATTCAAATGGTCAGGGCCAATTCTAATTCACTGTCGATTCATATAGTGGCCAATGGGATGTATCAAAAAAGGTAACATTATAGAGGGGTACCAAACAAGGGTCCCCATTGTCTCCACTGCATTACGCTATTTATTTAGAACCCCTATTGATCTGAATTAGGGAGGCGGCCCAGATTAAAGCAATAGGAATGTTAGGAGAGGCTCATAAAATAATAGCGTTTGCTGACGACATGCTGGTAGCACTGTTGGATCTGGAGGAATCTCTGCCGCTGCTGATGAAAGAATGGGCCAATGTCAGGGTTAAAAAGGAATAGACAGAAATCTGAAGTGTTAAACTTGTCAGTGATGGGCGATGTGTTGGACAGGCTGGGCTCCAGCGCTCAATTAAAGATAGCAAAAGAAGGCATCACGTATTTGGGCATAATCCTCATAAGATCAATAGAATTGATGTACGGAGCAAACTACCCACAACACCTTCAGAAAATGAAAGTAGATCTCATGAAGTGGAACCCCTCACAATGTCATGGTGGGGGAGAATGTCAGCAGTCAAAATGGCAATAGTGCCGAAGTTGTTATATTATTTTCAAGCGCTACCCATTCGGATGCCAAAGAGTTTTTTAAATATCTCACAAGAATTGCAACGACATTTATATGGAGGCATAAAAGCCCTAGGGTGGCTATGACCACATTAATGGTCCCAAGGAATTGATGGGGATTAGCATTTCCGCAGATACAATGAGGGGGCCCAATTGATGATCATCAAAGAGTAGTTGGCTGAAAGTCAACAAAAGATGTGGGCTTGTCAGGACAGGGCAGTGACAGGATCAGCCCTATCAGGACTCATGTGGCTGAACAAGAAACATAGGCACCCCAACACTAGGATTAGTGAATTTCTTGGAGTGGGATTGGAGGCCTGAGATTCAGCGTTCAAGCGAGGGGCACTAACAGAAAACCTCTTTCCGATTTCATCCACTGTTTGTGAACCCATATTTTCCACCGGGAATGGCACAGGGATCATTTAAGGTTTGGATCAGGGTGGGTTGTCTGAAGATACGCAATATGTATTTGGGACCGACCCTAAGGGCCTTTGAGGAGTGAAAATGGGATTTAGGGCTGATAGAGGGTGATCAGTTTAGATACACTCATTTAAAACATTGGTTAACCGACCCAACAATTAAGGGGGCAGCAATAAGAGAATTGACCATGTTCGAGGGATATATCATGACCCACACGGGCACAAGAAAATTAGTATCAACCATTTACAGATTCCTAAATGACAATGGGGAGGTGACTCAATGGAAATATATGAAAAAATGGGAAAGGACCCTGGGGGAGGTCATTACGGGTTAACCGTGGGAATATATCTTTGGGCGGCTATCCCAAAGCTGACGCGGGTCATCCAGTTGAGTGAGATGTGGATGAAAATGCTATTACAGTGGCACTATACACCCGAAAGGCTTCATACAATGAGCCCAAAGACATCAGATTTATGCTGGAGGGGTTGTCAAATGGTGGAGGATTGGGTACATATATGGTGTGAGTGTCTGGGATTTCAAGCATTCTGGTCAGGGGTGAAAGAACAGATGCAAAAGATGTTCCACGGGACAGAGCAATTGGGGAAAAGGGTTTGGATGTGTGGTTTGTGGGATCCAGGGTCAAAAGCACTCCCCAAGGCACAGAAACAGGGATTTATGACCCTTTTAATAGCAGCATGGCTGGGGATAGCACAATATTGGAAACAGCAGGCGAGCCCCACGACCCAAGACTGGTTGTAGAATGCTTGGAGCTTTGTCTCAATGGAATTGGTGATATACCACATTCAGGGAAATAGAGGTTTTTAAATAAGAATGGGGACACGTCCTATCATATTTACAAAGTGACTATATGCTGCAGTGGTGCCCACATAAAATTATAATATGGTATTTACTATTAACTTAATGGACTCTTGGATCTAGACACGAAACAGACCACTTCTGGCACGGGGGTTTTGGGAGTGTTTGGGGGGGGGGGAATACTGTATTTCTGTACTGTTGACAATGTTAAAAATAATTTTAAAACTATTTAAAAAAACGAAGTGAGTTTGGTGAAGTGTGTTGGCTTGCTTCTGTCTCATATGCTCCAACATCCCATAATACCACTCCTCCACTTTTGTCGGCTGGCTTAACAACCATGTTTGTGTCATTTTGGAAGGACCTCAATGCTCTCCTCTCTCTCTCTGTTTAGTTGTCCTTGGCATAGTTTCCTTGCCTTCCTTCCTCTATTACTTTCCTGAGAATTCTAAACTCAAAGCAAATGATCTCAGGGGGTGGGATGTACATGCCTGGAGGGGTTGCAAAGAGGAAGAATGTCTTTCTCCACACACATGCGTGTGTCCCAGTCTCATGTATTGCTTACAGGTTTGCCACAATGAGGCAAGAATTACATGATGCATGCAGCCCCCACTTCCCTCTGATCATTGTGTTGATGGGCCATCCCAATTCTTTGAGTGCCCTCAGAGAGAGTGTGTGTGGTGTATGTGTGTATATGCATACCCGTATTATTTGCCGGTAGGTTGTACAAATGCCTTCTAAATTGTAGGGTCATCGGTTGGATCAGTTTATGGGCACCACCCAATGGCCAGGTCCAGTCTTGCCTATTTCATTTTAGCTTCAGCATTGGGTGCCCTGGGCGCAGGGCACTGGCAGGGTTAATTTGGACACTCTAAGGTAGCTGTCAGGTATTTCTTTTTCTGCCTAAGTAAAGCTGGTACCTCAGCCTCATTCGTTAACTCTCATGCTTGCCCTAGTCTTTCTTGACCTGCCCTTGTGTTATTCGGAAAACATATCCTTTATAGCCTTCCGATGCCACACCATCTTCCCTGGTTGACTCCTTAATGCCGCTACATTTCTACTCACTTTTCCCAGGTGAGTTGCATTTCCCCATGTTTCTTGCTCACATATGCTTTCTTTATGATGATGTTTACCCAGCATGTGGCTTGATAACCTGAGGGGCAGCGTTCAAAAAGACAGTTCCTTATTGAATCCTGGGCTGCTCCCCACCTATTGAGAAGTTTAACCTGTACCTTAAGCTTTGGACCCTCCACACTAAGACTCTTTTTGATCTCTGTGGACATTGCTGATTGAATCCTCTGCATGCTGACCGGACAGACCCCCCCCAGACGCCCCACTAGATTGTAAACTCAGAATTCATCCACCCTTTCTTATTCTGAAAGACTCCCTATAACTATTTCCTTTCAAGCCATGTTCATTAATGCCTTGTGGGCAAACTCCAAGAGTGAAAAGCTGTGAACATTCACCCCCAAATCATAGGGGCAGGGGATGTGACATTGCATAGCCATTGACAGTGCTCATTGACCTCACAGCAAGTGATTACAACTAAAAGGTGATGGTTGCAAGGTTTTGAATGAATCTTAAAAGACTGACACTGTTCAAGGAAACCTTTCACACACAGTTATTTTACTTGTCTCCTCCATTGCAGAAGGGGACCAGCCACATGCAAATCAGTCTGTACTGCCACAAATAGGAGCAGTCTGGTCTGGTCTGCAACGCGCCGGCCACGATGTACAAAAATACAAGCACAACACCAGACATGCCTTGGCCTTGGTGGGCCTCATCAGTGAGGTGCAGCTTGGGTTCCGGTGGCGCAGGGAGCAGGGTACCTGTGTCTGGGAATACCCTCTCTCACATGCGAACTAAAAACAAAAAAGGATGGGTTAAATGCTTTGAATTAATCTTAACCGCTGACACTAGCTTGTCTGTGCCAACGCAACTCAATGTGGTAACGCCACCAATAGGAGCAGTCCACACTGCTCAGCCACAGCCCATCTGCAAGTAAACGGAAGCAATCGCAGGCATGTTTATGCATTGGGAAGGAAGTCGAAGTGCCGCAAGTGACCTTGTCTGTTCTGTCAAATATTAGCACTTCATACAGGACTCCCATTTTGAAGTGCTGTGATTGTAGGTGTTATTTTCACACAATCTCATATACTTAGCTTATTGACCTGAGATGGATGATGGGTTGAGTAAGCAATTCTGGGATTCACCTATGTATTGTGCAGGCAAAACACAGATCTGTGGGGCAAACGTTAAGTTCACAGGGTTATCTTGCAGCTAATGGCCCTTCCCCTGGGGCAAGGCAAAGTGAAGGTGAGTGTCAATGTGACTGGTTCTCTCTAGGGACATTGGCTGAACTGTGCTTGGTTAAAGTGTAGAAGCATTAGCTCTCACAATAAGGGCAACAGTTTAAACCGTAGTTCACCTACAGTCATTTACATGAAACATCTGGGTGTCTAGTGAAAAAGAAAAGGACAGAGCAATGGAAGGCAGATGTATTCCAACACATGTTGAGGTGGGGATTAGGGCATACGTGTTCCCGCTGGTCTGTTTGTGTCAATCTTAGTAGGTAATATTCCCAGGGTAAGGAGAATGCAACTAGTATAGACTCACGCTCTTATTTTACCTGCACCACCCCAACTGGGAGATGGGGCAGACAACTGGGTGGGTTCCACTTACAGGAGCAGATACAGCTATTGCCCTTGTTTTGGAAAGGCACGAGTAGGCCTATGGTGATCAGTACTGCTTAAGCAATAGAACCCGAGCGTCGGGGGCATTACCGTCTCAGGTAATGCCCCGGGGCCCATAGGTAAGGACCCGAAAAATTGCGTGACCGGGGCACTAAAAGCTTTTTTTTTGTCCCGAAACGCTGCGGCATTTCGGCGCTGCGGCGTTTCGGGAGAAAAAAAAATGGCCTCCGCCATGGAAAGGGAAAACTGAGTCCGTTTTCCCTTTCCATGGCGGCCTTCGGGAGCGGACGCGCTGGGAACACAAGTGTTCCCAGCGCGTCCTCTGCCGAGAAAGGATAAAAAGAAGGTAAGTGGGGTTGGGAGGGCGGGAGTGGGACGGGGAAAAAAAAAAAGTACCTGCGTCCCCGGCGGGGGATGAGGGAAGCCTCCAGCCATGTGGAGGCGTGGAGCGGGGATGGCCCTGCTCCGAGTCTCCACACGGCTGGAGGCTTCCCTCGTCCCCCGCCGGGGACGTAGGACCAAGAAGGTAAGTTGCGGGGGCGGGTGGGAGGGAGGAAAGGGATTTAAAAAAAAAAAAGACTTACCCGAGTCCCCGGCGGGGGGCGAAGGCAGCCTCTCAGCCGCGGTGAGGCTCGGAGCGGGGATGGCCCCGCTTCGAGCCTCCTCATTGGCTGAGGGGCTGCCACGCCCCCCGCCCGAGACAAAGTCTGTGGAATCCCGACAGAGGGATTCCCGGCCGGGTAGGGACCTGGCGAGAGCCAATCAGAATGCTTGTTGCATTCTGCTTCGCTCTCGCCGTGTTAGACACTACTGTCAGATTTAGGGTAAAGATGGAGATTAAAGTATGTGCATGTGTGGATTTGTGTGGGGGGGGCGGGTGGCGTGGCATCCAGGAGAGGACTGGAAACCAAAAGAGTCCCTGAAAATGTTCTGGAAATGTTTTTCGAAGTGGCCCATATTACATAGTGCTAGCAGGCCCAACCCCTTTCCTATAAAAAAAATGTGGAAATAAAATAAATAACCACACAAAAGAGTCCTGGGATGCAGAGGCCCACCTGGACATATCCAGAGTTTGCTGTAGGCCAGTCCACTCCTGGGGCATCTTAGTTAGTGAATTAAGCACGCTAGGAGAACACCTATATTCATATAATTCAAAGTCAATCCATTTTCTTAGAGTTAACAATCCATGTAGTGTGTTGAACATCTCAGTCTTCTAAGTCAGTATCTGCAGACAGGGCTTTCTACCGCTCGTCAATCGGAAGGATGCAAGCCTTGTCCCTAGTTCTTTAACCAGGGCTTTAAGTGGGGTAAGAAATCGAGGGGGGGGCCTAATTTGGGGCGTGGCTTGTGGGAGGGGCGTGGCCTAAAAAGTACACAAATCGTAGGGTATACACACAGATATATATAAATGTTATATATTTGTGTGCGTACCTTACTATGGTGTGTGTACTATGCAAGCCATCTTTTCTAAACATAGAAATATGTAACATATGCCTAGTTTTCAGGCCATCTTTTTTAAACATTTCGGGTTTATAAAAGATGGCTTTGAAAGTACACAATTCAAGCCATCTTTTATAAAGCTTTGACTACGGACAAAATTGTCCGTCAGCAAAGCTTTATAAAAGATGGCTTGAAATGTGTACTTTCAAAGCCATCTTTTATAAACCTCGAAATATCTCGAGGAATCCCCAGGTTCGCCGAGGGTTAAAGACGCCTCACGACCTGGGGAAACAAAGGGACAGTAACTGCCTCTGGTGACCTCTCGCGCGAGAGGTCACCAGAGGCAGTTACTATGAATGACGGCAGTGGCAGCCAGTCACAGCGTCGCTGTGGCTGGCTGCCACTTCTGTCAGATCGCCTGACTTCATGGCAGACGCCTCTCCCGTCGCGGCTGCGGCCGCGACGGGATAATGCATCCTGCCAATGTTGCGGGCGGTGGGACGGGGCCCCGGCAGGGCCCCGGCTCAGCCCCAATTTTTGGAGACTGCCAGGGCCCGGCCCCGGCAGGCCCCGGCCCACTTTAAGCACTGTCTTTAACCATTATGCTTCCTTGCAGGGCCAATACACTGAAACCGACGCGCGTGCCAGCGATGGAGGGAAAGGACCTGAAAATAAGTATGCATTTCAACATGAATCCATTTTCACTCTCAAGTAGACATGGCCTCGAAGCCTCTGCGGCGAGGTCTTTCAGAGTCTGAGATGACTTCCTTTCTCTGTCTCTCTCTCACACTTCCGCTAGAACAGCCTCATCCTGTGACTTCTGGCCTTACTCAGCATTGAGTTCAAGTGTACGGAATCCTTGAAACGTCATCAAGTCTCAACCAGGGGAGTCACTCTGCATCTTGAAAATGCACACTCAATTTAGCTGCCTTACAGGTGTCCCAGTACAGGAAGCAGATTTATGTGGTGGATCTTTAATTTGCTTCAGTTTTGAGGGAAGACATTTTCTGATATGAGCCTTTGTGGAGTTAGATGCACGCGTTGCACTCTTTGTTGCACTCACCTTTTCCGGTATGATATGCTGCAAAACACGCACTCACCAGGCCAACAGTTTGGGTTTTGGCATTTTGTGTAGGCACAGGTAGGCATTCTCCACAAAGTACCGTAATGGTACTACCTGGCCATGAGATGGTAACAGCTGGCAAATGGTATTAGCACTGGGGTATACTGTGGCAGTGCCTGGCAAATGCCTACATAATGCCTATACATGAGCCCAGTCAGTTAGCTTAGCGTATGTGTGTTTATAAAACGAATTCTGTGCAATACAGCTGCAAGGACACACATAATGCTTATAAATCAAGTTGCTAAAGGCACACTTGGTTACAACGTTTTTATAAAACCACAAGCTGGTTTACAACTGCAATTAAGCCATTACCTTTGAGTAAACCTCTTAGAAACAACAATGGTATCCCCTTAAATGCACAGAGCTAGCTCAGTGAGATCCAGAGGTGAGAGGTGGGGTTGTTTTTGGCGGGAAGGAACAGGTAGTGAGTGGGGATGTTGTGGGTACTAGCTTGGCCATGGCGCTGACTGGGAGGGTAAAAAGCCGAACACACACATCCTGGTTTTCCCTGCTCGCATTTCATCTTTTTCCTATCTTCACTTCCCTTGTCAATAGTATGGATTTATAGGCAAAAATTACAGCTCCAGCAGCCACCTAGCCACAAGTAAAAAATAAGGATGAAAAGCAATGCTTGCTTTGAGAAAAACCCTTTGCATAAGACATATGTATTCTACTTATAAACTCACTTAACCCGAGCCCCTTTCAAGGAAAACAAAACTTCTCCATGCATATTTTCTGACGGACTCTAATCCCTGACTTTGTAAAGCTGCCGAAGAATCTTGCCATCTCGCTCAGTGGGATCCATTGCATGAAATCTGTTTCTCCACCTCTAACATCCCTTATTTTTATAATCCCTGAAATTGACCCTATCATCCAGTGTCAGAAATGGTGAATATTTATGCTGGGAACATCCTGTGGTGCTGCATGGGGAGAAGCAGTGCGGAGGGGGGGGGTCGCGGGTCGGGGTGGGGGGGTGGGCAGGGCTGATGGGGTGAGCCCAAGGTGAGTAGCACCCTATCTCTTCTGGGAACCCAATCATGGCGATTTGCATAAAATCAAAGAGCACCTTTGGAACATAGGAATGTCCACATTTTATATTTGTAATATGTCTTTGATATGGCTTCAGCATGACATTATTCTGATGAACAAATGGAAATTGGGTTCTCTGATATTTTCATTTGTCTCAATGCCCACCCTAACAAATTCATTTCTGTAAATACTCAAATATATATACCCATTTAAACAGCTTTTTAACAGGATATAAGGGGTTTGTTAAACCCTAACTCAACTTGCCACGCCTACAGCACAGGTAAGAGCTCCTGGGTTTTGGGGACTGCTGGGCTGGCCTAGCCCTGGAGATTTGGCCTTCAGGGCAGAGTGGGTGCTCTGGCAAAGAAAACTTTGCAGAATCTCTGCTCCCTCTTGTTCCCGCCTATTTTCTACTCTGCTGTCACCTAAATGTGGACCATGGTAAAATATTTGATGATCATGTATGTAAGGGAGGTATGGTATCACAAGTATGACACCAACACAAAAGCTTCAATTTGTAAAACCTTTATTAAAGTTTCTGGGTTTGGAAAACTCCTACTTTGCCCTATGACTAGGATGGGAGTAGTCTCTACCATCAAATAATAAATAAAGCAGTCCTAGTTGAGTCCGTCAAATCAAAATGGCCTTTAGTAACAAAACCTAATGCCTGCCCTATCTGTTGTACAAAAAAGGTATAAAGGAGATTATGTATGCAAAGGAAAATCAGTGTTCAAATATAAAGAATAAATGTGGCTTAGTCAGCTCTCCTCCCCACGTTAGACAGCAAGGAAGGAACGTGGTCCCCGTGGGCAGGATGACACACTCTGGCTCAAGTTCTTAACACAAAGACAGTTCAAAAAGTGGATCAAGGCCCACCTGGCCTTCCACGTTAAAGTCTCTCTTTCCAGCTTTCAAAACACGTTTCAACAAAAAGTTCACGCCGGTGCCCTCTGTCGGTCTTAGACCTCTCAAAGCAAAAGTTCACGTTGGTCCCCCTCAGTCGCGCTCAGACCTTTCAAAGAAAAAGTTAAAACACTTTGCAGTGGTTCCCTTCCCCAAGCTTAATTCACAGCCTTTATGGGTTCCCTTCCCCTAACTTATTACACTTCTGGTCTCCCTCAGTCAGGCTCGGACAGTTTCCTGATGTCGAAGACATTCTAATGTGCATGGCTTTTACTATAGACCTCCGCAGGACCACTTCGACTATCCCTTCAGCTCACACTCTTGTGTTATGTGCCCCAGTGCTTCTTGGTCTGGGTAGTTCAATGTAATAAGCACCAAAGTTCAACGTTCACCTTTTTACTCTCGCCTTTCCTCTGGGTTCATTTTGATCACTTCGCTTTTACAGTTCATTCACGTTATCGCTACAAACATTTCACCTTTCACAGACTTTCCAGTGGGCTACTTCCTTTTGCCGGACCACTCCATTACTCAGTATCGCTGGTTTCACTGCTATCGTTACTTCAAAGTTCATTTACAGGCCTGCCTTTCTTTGCGTCTCATCGACACGCTTGCAGCCTTCAATTGTGCGATATAATGTTGCAATTTCAATCTTTCCTTAACACACACCGGTCTTTCATGTCACTTGCAAACTCACCGGCTGTGTCTGTTTCTTTCTTGCCTTCACAGTTTTTCACTTCACAAGTCAAAGTTAGTACCACAGGCCTGGCCTCGTCTCCCCAACATTGCTGTTCACCCGGGATGGTTGCCTAGTCCCTGAAACACAATGCAGCCTTCTTGTTTGGGATTTGGCCTTCTCCACGTGTCTTTCACTGCCTTTTGGAGGCAACAACCTTCTGCACGGAACTCCTGGGTTCTCTACCCTTTGCTCTCGTCCCTCGGCCCGTTGCTCTGCTCCAGTAGGTTTGTCTTCACCCCAGAAGTTCTGCTCTTACTCATGTTCCACCTTGCTCAGAGTGTTTGTTTGTTTGTTTTATTCATTTCTATAGCGCACCTTAACCCGGAGGTATCTGGGCATTTGACAGTTGCAGGTGTTACGAGTATACAAGGACATGGAATACGGAGTTTACAGATATATACAACACGTCTTGGAGACGACTGAATCATTACATGCAGATATATACAACAAATCTTGGGAATGAGTGAGTACTTACATACATAAAAAGGAACACAAGTCAGCTTGTGGAACCGTGGTAATAGAAAGGCGATAGATTATTTGCATAAGGTGTGCAGGACAAGAAACAGCTTTTGAATCCAGGATGTAAGGGTTAAGCGAGATTTTGTTGAATTAATCTTAACCGCTGACACTAGCTTGTCTGTGCCAACGCAACTCAATGTGGTAACGCCACCAATAGGAGCAGTCCACACTGCTCAGCCACAGCCCATCTGCAAGTAAATGGAAGCAATCGCAGGCATGTTTATGCATTGGGAAGGAAGTCGAAGTGCCGCACGTGACCTTGTCTGTTCTGTCAAATATTAGCACTTCATACAGGACTCCCATTTTGAAGTACTGTGATTGTAGGTGTTATTTTCACACAATGTCATATACTTAGCTTATTGACCTGAGATGGATGATGGGTTGAGTAAGCAATTCTGGGATTCACCCATGTATTGTGCAGGCAAAACACAGATCTGTGGGGCAAAAGTTAAGTTCATGGGGTTATCTTGCAGCTAATGGCCCTTCTCCTGGGGCAAGGCAAAGTGAAGGTGAGTGTCAATGTGACTGGTTCTCTCTAGGGACATTGGCTGAACTGTGCTTGGTTAAAGTGTAGAAGCATTAGCTCTCACAATAAGGGCAACAGTTTAAACCGTAGTTCACCTACAGTCATTTACATGAAACCTCTGGGTGTCTAGTGAAAAAGAAAAGGACAGAGCAATGGAAGGCAGATGTATTCCAACACATGTTGAGGTGGGGATTAGGGCATACGTGTTCCCGCTGGTCTGTTTGTGTCAGTTTTAGTAGGTAATATTCCCAGGGTAAGGAGACTGCAACTAGTATAGACTCACCCTCTTATTTTACCTGCACCACCCCAACTGGGAGATGGGGCAGACAACTGGGTGAGTTCCCCTTACAGGAGCAGATACAGCTATTGCCCTTGTTTTGGATAGGCACGAGTAGGCCTATGGTGATCAGTACTGCTTAAGCAATAGAACCCGAGCCTTCGGGGGCTTTACCATCCCAGGTAATGCCCCGGGGCCCATAGGGAAGGACCCAAAAAATTGCGTGACCGGGGCACTAAAAGCTTTTTTTTTGTCCCGAAACGCTGTGGCGTTTCGGCTCTGTGGCGTTTGGGGAGAAAAAAAAATGGCCGCCGCCATGGAAAGGGAAAACGGAGTCCGTTTTCCCTTTCCATGGCGGCCTTCGGGAGCGGATGCGCTGGGAACACAAGTGTTCCCAGCGCATCCGCTCCCGAAAAAGGATAAAAAGAAGGTAAGTGGGGTTGGGAGGGCGGGAATGGAACGGGAAAAAAAAAAAGTACCTGCGTCCCCGGCGGGGAACGAGGGAAGCCTCCAGCCGTGTGGAAGCGCGGAGCAGGGATGGCCCCGCTCCGAGTCTCCACACGGCTGGAGGCTTCCCTCGTCCCCCGCTGGGGACGTAGGACCAAGAAGCTAAGTTGGAGGGGCGGGTGGGAGGGAGGGAAGGGATTTAAAAAAAAAAAAAAAAGACTTACCCAAGTCCCCAGCGGGGGCGAAAAGCAGCCTCTCAGCCGCGGGGAGGCTCGGAGCGGGGATGGGCCCGCTTCGAGCCTCCTCATTGGCTGAGGGGCTGCCACGCCCCCCGCCGGGGACAAAGGCCGTGGAATCCCGACGGAGGGATTCCCGGCCGGGTAGGGACCTGGCGGGAGCCAATCAGAATGCTTGTTGCATTCTGCTTCGCTCTCGCCGGGTTACTAATAAGACTTAGACACTACTGTCAGATTTAGGGTAAAGATGGAGATTAAAGTATGTGCATATGTGGATTTGTGTGTGGGGGGGGGGGTGGCGTGGCATCCAGGAGAGGACTGGAAACCAAAAGAGGCCCTGAAAATGTTCTGGAAATGTTTTTCGAAGTGGCCCATATTACATAGTGCGAGCAGGCCCAACCCCTTTTTGCTATAAAAAAAATGTGGAAATAAAATAAATAACCACACAAAAGAGTCCTGGGATGCAGAGGCCCACCTGGACATATCCAGAGTTTGCTGTAGGCCAGTCCACTCCTGGGGCATCTTAGTTAGTGAATTAAGCACGCTAGGAGCACACCTATTTTCATATAATTCAAAGTCAATCCATTTTCTTAGCGTTAACAATCCATGTAGTGTGTTGAACTTCTTAGTCTTCTAAGTCAGTATCTGCAGACAGGGCTTTCTACCGCTTGCAAATCGGAAGGATGCAAGCCTTGTCCCTAGTTCTTTAACCATTGTGCTTCCTTGCAGGGCCAATACACTGAAACCGACGCGCGTGCCAGCGATGGAGGGAAAGGACCTGAAAATAAGTATGCATTTCAACATGAATCCATTTATCAAGTACACATGACCTCGAAGCCTCTGCGGCGAGGTCTTTCAGAGTCTGAGATGACTTCCTTTCTCTGTCTCTCTCTCTCACACTTCCGCTATAACAGCCTCATCCTGTGACTTCTGGCCTTACTCAGCATTGAGTTCAAGTGTACGGAATCCTTGAAACGTCATCAAGTCTCAACCAGGGGAGTCACTCTGCATCTTGAAAATGCACACTCAATTTAGCTGCCTTACAGGTGTCCCAGTACAGGAAGCAGATTTATCTGGTGGATCTTTAATTTGCTTCAGTTTTGAGGGAAGACATTTTCTGATATGAGCCTTTGTGGAGTTAGATGCACGCGTTGCACTCTTTGTTGCACTCACCTTTTCCGGTATGATATGCTGCAAAACACGCACTCACCAGGCCAACAGTTTGGGTTTTGGCATTTTGTGTAGGCACAGGTAGGCATTCTCCACAAACTACCATAATGGTACTACCTGGCCATGAGTTGGTAACAGATGGCAAATGGTATTAGCACTGGGGTATACTGTGGCAGTGCCTGGCAAATGCCTACATAATGCCTATACATGAGCCCAGTCAGTTAGCTTAGCGTATGTGTGTTTATAAAACGAATTCTGTGCAATACAGCTGCAAGGACACACATAATGCTTATAAATCAAGTTGCTAAAGGCACACTTGGTTACAACGTTTTTATAAAACCACAAGCTGGTTTACAGCTACAATTAAGCCATTACCTTTGAGTAAACCTCTTAGAAACAACAATGGTATCCCCTTAAATGCACAGAGCTAGCTCAGTGAGATCTAGAGGTGAGAGGTGGGGTTGTTTTTGGCGGGAAGGAACAGGTAGTGGGGATGTTGTGGGTACTAGCTTGGTCATGGCGCTGACTGGGAGGGTAAAAAGCCGAACACACACATCCTGGTTTTCCCTGCTCGCATTTCATCTTTTTCCTATCTTCACTTCCCTTGTCATTAGTATGGATTTATAGGCAAAAATTACAGCTCCAGCAGCCACCTAGCCACAAGTAAAAAATAAGAATGAAAAGCAATGCTTGCTTTGAGAAAAACCCTTTGCATAAGCCATATGTATTCTACCTATAAACTCACTTAACCCGAGCCCCTGCTGAATGTGCTTTCAAGGAAAACAAAACTTCTCCATGCATATTTTCTGATGGACTCTAATCCCTGACTTCGTAAAGCTGCCGAAGAATCTTGCCATCTCGCTCAGTGGGATCCATTGCATGAAATCTGTTTCTCCACCTCTAACATCCCTTATTTTTATAATACCTGAAATTGACCCTATCATCCAGTGTCAGAAATGGTGAATATTTATGCTGGGAACATCCTGTGGTGCTGCATGGGGAGAAGCAGTGCAGAGGGGGGTGCAGGTCGCGGGTCGGGGTGGGGGGGTGGGCACGGCTGATGGGGTGAGCCCAAGGTGAGTAGCACCCTATCTCTTCTGGGAACCCAATCATGGCGATTTGCATAAAATCAAAGAGCACCTTTGGAACATAGGAATGTCCACATTTTATATTTGTAATATGTCTTTGATATGGCTTCAGCATGACATTATTCTGACAAACAAATGGAAATTGGGTTCTCTGACATTTTCATTTGTCTCAATGCCCACCCTAACAAAGAAATTTCTGTAAATACTCAAATATATATACGCATTTAAACAGCTTTTTAACAGGATGTAAGGGGTTTGTTAAACCCTAACTCAACTTGCCACGCCTACAGCACAGGTAAGAGCTCCTGGGTTTTGGGGACTGCTGGGCTGGCCTAGCCCTGGAGATTTGGCCTTCAGGGCAGAGTGGGTGCTCTGGCAAAGAAAACTTTGCAGAATCTCTGCTCCCTCTTGTTCCCGCCTATTTTCTACTCTGCTGTCACCTAAATGTGGACCATGGTAAAATATTTGATGATCATGTATGTAAGGGAGGTATGGTATCACAAGTATGACACCAACACAAAAGCTTCAATTTGTAAAACCTTTATTAAAGTTTCTGGGTTTGGAAAACTCCTACTTTGCCCTATGACTAGGATGGGAGTAGTCTCTACCATCAAATAATAAATAAAGCAGTCCTAGTTGAGTCCGTCAAATCAAAATGGCCTTTAGTAACAAAACCTAATGCCTGCCCTATCTGTTGTACAAAAAAGGTATAAAGGAGATTATGTATGCAAAGGAAAATCAGTGTTCAAATATAAAGAATAAATGTGGCTGAGTCAGCTCTCCTCCCCACGTTAGACAGCACGGAAGGAACGTGGTCCCCGTAGGCAGGATGACACACTCTGGCTCAAGTTCTTAACACAAAGACAGTTCAAAAAGTGGATCAAGGCCCACCTGGCCCTCCACGTTAAAGTCTCTCTTTCCAGCTTTCAAAACACGTTTCAACAAAAAGTTCACGCCGGTGCCCTCTGTCGGGCTTAGACCTCTCAAAGCAAAAGTTCACGTTGGTCCCCCTCAGTCGCGCTCAGACCTTTCAAAGAAAAAGTTAAAACACTTTGCAGTGGTTCCCTTCCCCAAGCTTAATTCACAGCCTTTATGGGTTCCCTTCCCCTAACTTATTACACTTCTGGTCTCCCTCAGTCAGGCTCGGACCGTTTCCTGATGTCGAAGACATTCTAATGTGCATGGCTTTTACTATAGACCTCCGCAGGACCACTTCGACTATCCCTTCAGCTCACACTCTTGTGTTATGTGCCCCAGTGCTTCTTGGTCTGGGTAGTTCAATGTAATAAGCACCAAAGTTCAACGTTCACCTTTTTACTCTCGCCTTTCCTCTGGGTTCATTTTGATCACTTCGCTTTTACAGTTCATTCACGTTATCGCTACAAACATTTCACCTTTCACAGACTTTCCAGTGGGCTACTTCCTTTTGCCGGACCACTCCATTACTCAGTATCGCTGGTTTCACTGCTATCGTTACTTCAAAGTTCATTTACAGGCCTGCCTTTCTTTGCGTCTCATCCACACGCTTGCAGCCTTCAATTGTGCGATATAATGTTGCAATTTCAATCTTTCCTTAACACACACCGGTCTTTCATGTCACTTGCAAACTCACCGGCTGTGTCTGTTTCTTTCTTGCCTTCACAGTTTTTCACTTCACAAGTCAAAGTTAGTACCACAGGCCTGGCCTCGTCTCCCCAACATTGCTGTTCACTCGGGATGGTTGCCTAGTCCCTGAAACACAATGCAGCCTTCTTGTTTGGGATTTGGCCTTCTCCACGTGTCTTTCACTGCCTTTTGGAGGCAACAACCTTCTGCACGGAACTCCTGGGTTCTCTACCCTTTGCTCTCGTCCCTCGGCCCGTTGCTCTGCTCCAGTAGGTTTGTCTTCACCCCAGAAGTTCTGCTCTTACTCATGTTCCACCTTGCTCAGAGTGTTTGTTTGTTTGTTTTATTCATTTCTATAGCGCACCTTAACCCGGAGGTATCTGGGCATTTGACAGTTGCAGGTGTTACGAGTATACAAGGACATGGAATACGGAGTTTACAGATATATACAACACGTCTTGGAGACGACTGAATCATTACATGCAGATATATACAACAAATCTTGGGAATGAGTGAGTACTTACATACATAAAAAGGAACACAAGTCAGCTTGTGGAACCGTGGTAATAGAAAGGCGATAGATTATTTGCATACGGTGTGCAGGACAAGAAACAGCTTTTGAATCCAGGATGTAAGGGTTAAGCGAGATTTTGTTGAATTAATCTTAACCGCTGACACTAGCTTGTCTGTGCCAACGCAACTCAATGTGGTAACGCCACCAATAGGAGCAGTCCACACTGCTCAGCCACAGCCCATCTGCAAGTAAATGGAAGCAATCGCAGGCATGTTTATGCATTGGGAAGGAAGTCGAAGTGCCGCACGTGACCTTGTCTGTTCTGTCAAATATTAGCACTTCATACAGGACTCCCATTTTGAAGTACTGTGATTGTAGGTGTTATTTTCACACAATGTCATATACTTAGCTTATTGACCTGAGATGGATGATGGGTTGAGTAAGCAATTCTGGGATTCACCCATGTATTGTGCAGGCAAAACACAGATCTGTGGGGCAAAAGTTAAGTTCACGGGGTTATCTTGCAGCTAATGGCCCTTCTCCTGGGGCAAGGCAAAGTGAAGGTGAGTGTCAATGTGACTGGTTCTCTCTAGGGACATTGGCTGAACTGTGCTTGGTTAAAGTGTAGAAGCATTAGCTCTCACAATAAGGGCAACAGTTTAAACCGTAGTTCACCTACAGTCATTTACATGAAACCTCTGGGTGTCTAGTGAAAAAGAAAAGGACAGAGCAATGGAAGGCAGATGTATTCCAACACATGTTGAGGTGGGGATTAGGGCATACGTGTTCCCGCTGGTCTGTTTGTGTCAGTTTTAGTAGGTAATATTCCCAGGGTAAGGAGACTGCAACTAGTATAGACTCACCCTCTTATTTTACCTGCACCACCCCAACTGGGAGATGGGGCAGACAACTGGGTGAGTTCCCCTTACAGGAGCAGATACAGCTATTGCCCTTGTTTTGGATAGGCACGAGTAGGCCTATGGTGATCAGTACTGCTTAAGCAATAGAACCCGAGCCTTCGGGGGCTTTACCATCCCAGGTAATGCCCCGGGGCCCATAGGGAAGGACCCAAAAAATTGCGTGACCGGGGCACTAAAAGCTTTTTTTTTGTCCCGAAACGCTGTGGCGTTTCGGCTCTGTGGCGTTTGGGGAGAAAAAAAAATGGCCGCCGCCATGGAAAGGGAAAACGGAGTCCGTTTTCCCTTTCCATGGCGGCCTTCGGGAGCGGATGCGCTGGGAACACAAGTGTTCCCAGCGCATCCGCTCCCGAAAAAGGATAAAAAGAAGGTAAGTGGGGTTGGGAGGGCGGGAATGGGACGGGAAAAAAAAAAAGTACCTGCGTCCCCGGCGGGGAACGAGGGAAGCCTCCAGCCGTGTGGAAGCGCGGAGCAGGGATGGCCCCGCTCCGAGTCTCCACACGGCTGGAGGCTTCCCTCGTCCCCCGCTGGGGACGTAGGACCAAGAAGCTAAGTTGGAGGGGCGGGTGGGAGGGAGGGAAGGGATTTAAAAAAAAAAAAAAAAAAAGACTTACCCAAGTCCCCAGCGGGGGCGAAAAGCAGCCTCTCAGCCGCGGGGAGGCTCGGAGCGGGGATGGGCCCGCTTCGAGCCTCCTCATTGGCTGAGGGGCTGCCACGCCCCCCGCCGGGGACAAAGGCCGTGGAATCCCGACGGAGGGATTCCCGGCCGGGTAGGGACCTGGCGGGAGCCAATCAGAATGCTTGTTGCATTCTGCTTCGCTCTCGCCGGGTTACTAATAAGACTTAGACACTACTGTCAGATTTAGGGTAAAGATGGAGATTAAAGTATGTGCATATGTGGATTTGTGTGTGGGGGGGGGGGGTGGCGTGGCATCCAGGAGAGGACTGGAAACCAAAAGAGGCCCTGAAAATGTTCTGGAAATGTTTTTCGAAGTGGCCCATATTACATAGTGCGAGCAGGCCCAACCCCTTTCCTATAAAAAAAATGTGGAAATAAAATAAATAACCACACAAAAGAGTCCTGGGATGCAGAGGCCCACCTGGACATATCCAGAGTTTGCTGTAGGCCAGTCCACTCCTGGGGCATCTTAGTTAGTGAATTAAGCACGCTAGGAGCACACCTATTTTCATATAATTCAAAGTCAATCCATTTTCTTAGCGTTAACAATCCATGTAGTGTGTTGAACTTCTTAGTCTTCTAAGTCAGTATCTGCAGACAGGGCTTTCTACCGCTTGCAAATCGGAAGGATGCAAGCCTTGTCCCTAGTTCTTTAACCATTGTGCTTCCTTGCAGGGCCAATACACTGAAACCGACGCGCGTGCCAGCGATGGAGGGAAAGGACCTGAAAATAAGTATGCATTTCAACATGAATCCATTTATCAAGTACACATGACCTCGAAGCCTCTGCGGCGAGGTCTTTCAGAGTCTGAGATGACTTCCTTTCTCTGTCTCTCTCTCTCACACTTCCGCTATAACAGCCTCATCCTGTGACTTCTGGCCTTACTCAGCATTGAGTTCAAGTGTACGGAATCCTTGAAACGTCATCAAGTCTCAACCAGGGGAGTCACTCTGCATCTTGAAAATGCACACTCAATTTAGCTGCCTTACAGGTGTCCCAGTACAGGAAGCAGATTTATCTGGTGGATCTTTAATTTGCATCAGTTTTGAGGGAAGACATTTTCTGATATGAGCCTTTGTGGAGTTAGATGCACGCGTTGCACTCTTTGTTGCACTCACCTTTTCCGGTATGATATGCTGCAAAACACGCACTCACCAGGCCAACAGTTTGGGTTTTGGCATTTTGTGTAGGCACAGGTAGGCATTCTCCACAAACTACCATAATGGTACTACCTGGCCATGAGTTGGTAACAGATGGCAAATGGTATTAGCACTGGGGTATACTGTGGCAGTGCCTGGCAAATGCCTACATAATGCCTATACATGAGCCCAGTCAGTTAGCTTAGCGTATGTGTGTTTATAAAACGAATTCTGTGCAATACAGCTGCAAGGACGCACATAATGCTTATAAATCAAGTTGCTAAAGGCACACTTGGTTACAACGTTTTTATAAAACCACAAGCTGGTTTACAGCTACAATTAAGCCATTACCTTTGAGTAAACCTCTTTGAAACAACAATGGTATCCCCTTAAATGCACAGAGCTAGCTCAGTGAGATCTAGAGGTGAGAGGTGGGGTTGTTTTTGGCGGGAAGGAACAGGTAGTGGGGATGTTGTGGGTACTAGCTTGGTCATGGCGCTGACTGGGAGGGTAAAAAGCCGAACACACACATCCTGGTTTTCCCTGCTCGCATTTCATCTTTTTCCTATCTTCACTTCCCTTGTCATTAGTATGGATTTATAGGCAAAAATTACAGCTCCAGCAGCCACCTAGCCACAAGTAAAAAATAAGAATGAAAAGCAATGCTTGCTTTGAGAAAAACCCTTTGCATAAGCCATATGTATTCTACCTATAAACTCACTTAACCCGAGCCCCTGCTGAATGTGCTTTCAAGGAAAACAAAACTTCTCCATGCATATTTTCTGATGGACTCTAATCCCTGACTTCGTAAAGCTGCCGAAGAATCTTGCCATCTCGCTCAGTGGGATCCATTGCATGAAATCTGTTTCTCCACCTCTAACATCCCTTATTTTTATAATACCTGAAATTGACCCTATCATCCAGTGTCAGAAATGGTGAATATTTATGCTGGGAACATCCTGTGGTGCTGCATGGGGAGAAGCAGTGCAGAGGGGGGTGCAGGTCGCGGGTCGGGGTGGGGGGGTGGGCACGGCTGATGGGGTGAGCCCAAGGTGAGTAGCACCCTATCTCTTCTGGGAACCCAATCATGGCGATTTGCATAAAATCAAAGAGCACCTTTGGAACATAGGAATGTCCACATTTTATATTTGTAATATGTCTTTGATATGGCTTCAGCATGACATTATTCTGACAAACAAATGGAAATTGGGTTCTCTGACATTTTCATTTGTCTCAATGCCCACCCTAACAAAGAAATTTCTGTAAATACTCAAATATATATACGCATTTAAACAGCTTTTTAACAGGATGTAAGGGGTTTGTTAAACCCTAACTCAACTTGCCACGCCTACAGCACAGGTAAGAGCTCCTGGGTTTTGGGGACTGCTGGGCTGGCCTAGCCCTGGAGATTTGGCCTTCAGGGCAGAGTGGGTGCTCTGGCAAAGAAAACTTTGCAGAATCTCTGCTCCCTCTTGTTCCCGCCTATTTTCTACTCTGCTGTCACCTAAATGTGGACCATGGTAAAATATTTGATGATCATGTATGTAAGGGAGGTATGGTATCACAAGTATGACACCAACACAAAAGCTTCAATTTGTAAAACCTTTATTAAAGTTTCTGGGTTTGGAAAACTCCTACTTTGCCCTATGACTAGGATGGGAGTAGTCTCTACCATCAAATAATAAATAAAGCAGTCCTAGTTGAGTCCGTCAAATCAAAATGGCCTTTAGTAACAAAACCTAATGCCTGCCCTATCTGTTGTACAAAAAAGGTATAAAGGAGATTATGTATGCAAAGGAAAATCAGTGTTCAAATATAAAGAATAAATGTGGCTGAGTCAGCTCTCCTCCCCACGTTAGACAGCACGGAAGGAACGTGGTCCCCGTAGGCAGGATGACACACTCTGGCTCAAGTTCTTAACACAAAGACAGTTCAAAAAGTGGATCAAGGCCCACCTGGCCCTCCACGTTAAAGTCTCTCTTTCCAGCTTTCAAAACACGTTTCAACAAAAAGTTCACGCCGGTGCCCTCTGTCGGGCTTAGACCTCTCAAAGCAAAAGTTCACGTTGGTCCCCCTCAGTCGCGCTCAGACCTTTCAAAGAAAAAGTTAAAACACTTTGCAGTGGTTCCCTTCCCCAAGCTTAATTCACAGCCTTTATGGGTTCCCTTCCCCTAACTTATTACACTTCTGGTCTCCCTCAGTCAGGCTCGGACCGTTTCCTGATGTCGAAGACATTCTAATGTGCATGGCTTTTACTATAGACCTCCGCAGGACCACTTCGACTATCCCTTCAGCTCACACTCTTGTGTTATGTGCCCCAGTGCTTCTTGGTCTGGGTAGTTCAATGTAATAAGCACCAAAGTTCAACGTTCACCTTTTTACTCTCGCCTTTCCTCTGGGTTCATTTTGATCACTTCGCTTTTACAGTTCATTCACGTTATCGCTACAAACATTTCACCTTTCACAGACTTTCCAGTGGGCTACTTCCTTTTGCCGGACCACTCCATTACTCAGTATCGCTGGTTTCACTGCTATCGTTACTTCAAAGTTCATTTACAGGCCTGCCTTTCTTTGCGTCTCATCCACACGCTTGCAGCCTTCAATTGTGCGATATAATGTTGCAATTTCAATCTTTCCTTAACACACACCGGTCTTTCATGTCACTTGCAAACTCACCGGCTGTGTCTGTTTCTTTCTTGCCTTCACAGTTTTTCACTTCACAAGTCAAAGTTAGTACCACAGGCCTGGCCTCGTCTCCCCAACATTGCTGTTCACTCGGGATGGTTGCCTAGTCCCTGAAACACAATGCAGCCTTCTTGTTTGGGATTTGGCCTTCTCCACGTGTCTTTCACTGCCTTTTGGAGGCAACAACCTTCTGCACGGAACTCCTGGGTTCTCTACCCTTTGCTCTCGTCCCTCGGCCCGTTGCTCTGCTCCAGTAGGTTTGTCTTCACCCCAGAAGTTCTGCTCTTACTCATGTTCCACCTTGCTCAGAGTGTTTGTTTGTTTGTTTTATTCATTTCTATAGCGCACCTTAACCCGGAGGTATCTGGGCATTTGACAGTTGCAGGTGTTACGAGTATACAAGGACATGGAATACGGAGTTTACAGATATATACAACACGTCTTGGAGACGACTGAATCATTACATGCAGATATATACAACAAATCTTGGGAATGAGTGAGTACTTACATACATAAAAAGGAACACAAGTCAGCTTGTGGAACCGTGGTAATAGAAAGGCGATAGATTATTTGCATACGGTGTGCAGGACAAGAAACAGCTTTTGAATCCAGGATGTAAGGGTTAAGCGAGATTTTGTTGAATTAATCTTAACCGCTGACACTAGCTTGTCTGTGCCAACGCAACTCAATGTGGTAACGCCACCAATAGGAGCAGTCCACACTGCTCAGCCACAGCCCATCTGCAAGTAAATGGAAGCAATCGCAGGCATGTTTATGCATTGGGAAGGAAGTCGAAGTGCCGCACGTGACCTTGTCTGTTCTGTCAAATATTAGCACTTCATACAGGACTCCCATTTTGAAGTACTGTGATTGTAGGTGTTATTTTCACACAATGTCATATACTTAGCTTATTGACCTGAGATGGATGATGGGTTGAGTAAGCAATTCTGGGATTCACCCATGTATTGTGCAGGCAAAACACAGATCTGTGGGGCAAAAGTTAAGTTCACGGGGTTATCTTGCAGCTAATGGCCCTTCTCCTGGGGCAAGGCAAAGTGAAGGTGAGTGTCAATGTGACTGGTTCTCTCTAGGGACATTGGCTGAACTGTGCTTGGTTAAAGTGTAGAAGCATTAGCTCTCACAATAAGGGCAACAGTTTAAACCGTAGTTCACCTACAGTCATTTACATGAAACCTCTGGGTGTCTAGTGAAAAAGAAAAGGACAGAGCAATGGAAGGCAGATGTATTCCAACACATGTTGAGGTGGGGATTAGGGCATACGTGTTCCCGCTGGTCTGTTTGTGTCAGTTTTAGTAGGTAATATTCCCAGGGTAAGTAGACTGCAACTAGTATAGACTCACCCTCTTATTTTACCTGCACCACCCCAACTGGGAGATGGGGCAGACAACTGGGTGAGTTCCCCTTACAGGAGCAGATACAGCTATTGCCCTTGTTTTGGATAGGCACGAGTAGGCCTATGGTGATCAGTACTGCTTAAGCAATAGAACCCGAGCCTTCGGGGGCTTTACCATCCCAGGTAATGCCCCGGGGCCCATAGGGAAGGACCCAAAAAATTGCGTGACCGGGGCACTAAAAGCTTTTTTTTTGTCCCGAAACGCTGTGGCGTTTCGGCTCTGTGGCGTTTGGGGAGAAAAAAAAATGGCCGCCGCCATGGAAAGGGAAAACGGAGTCCGTTTTCCCTTTCCATGGCGGCCTTCGGGAGCGGATGCGCTGGGAACACAAGTGTTCCCAGCGCATCCGCTCCCGAAAAAGGATAAAAAGAAGGTAAGTGGGGTTGGGAGGGCGGGAATGGGACGGGAAAAAAAAAAAGTACCTGCGTCCCCGGCGGGGAACGAGGGAAGCCTCCAGCCGTGTGGAAGCGCGGAGCAGGGATGGCCCCGCTCCGAGTCTCCACACGGCTGGAGGCTTCCCTCGTCCCCCGCTGGGGACGTAGGACCAAGAAGCTAAGTTGGAGGGGCGGGTGGGAGGGAGGGAAGGGATTTAAAAAAAAAAAAAAAAAAAGACTTACCCAAGTCCCCAGCGGGGGCGAAAAGCAGCCTCTCAGCCGCGGGGAGGCTCGGAGCGGGGATGGGCCCGCTTCAAGCCTCCTCATTGGCTGAGGGGCTGCCACGCCCCCCGCCGGGGACAAAGGCCGTGGAATCCCGACGGAGGGATTCCCGGCCGGGTAGGGACCTGGCGGGAGCCAATCAGAATGCTTGTTGCATTCTGCTTCGCTCTCGCCGGGTTACTAATAAGACTTAGACACTACTGTCAGATTTAGGGTAAAGATGGAGATTAAAGTATGTGCATATGTGGATTTGTGTGTGGGGGGGGGGTGGCGTGGCATCCAGGAGAGGACTGGAAACCAAAAGAGGCCCTGAAAATGTTCTGGAAATGTTTTTCGAAGTGGCCCATATTACATAGTGCGAGCAGGCCCAACCCCTTTTTGCTATAAAAAAAATGTGGAAATAAAATAAATAACCACACAAAAGAGTCCTGGGATGCAGAGGCCCACCTGGACATATCCAGAGTTTGCTGTAGGCCAGTCCACTCCTGGGGCATCTTAGTTAGTGAATTAAGCACGCTAGGAGCACACCTATTTTCATATAATTCAAAGTCAATCCATTTTCTTAGCGTTAACAATCCATGTAGTGTGTTGAACTTCTTAGTCTTCTAAGTCAGTATCTGCAGACAGGGCTTTCTACCGCTTGCAAATCGGAAGGATGCAAGCCTTGTCCCTAGTTCTTTAACCATTGTGCTTCCTTGCAGGGCCAATACACTGAAACCGACGCGCGTGCCAGCGATGGAGGGAAAGGACCTGAAAATAAGTATGCATTTCAACATGAATCCATTTATCAAGTACACATGACCTCGAAGCCTCTGCGGCGAGGTCTTTCAGAGTCTGAGATGACTTCCTTTCTCTGTCTCTCTCTCTCACACTTCCGCTATAACAGCCTCATCCTGTGACTTCTGGCCTTACTCAGCATTGAGTTCAAGTGTACGGAATCCTTGAAACGTCATCAAGTCTCAACCAGGGGAGTCACTCTGCATCTTGAAAATGCACACTCAATTTAGCTGCCTTACAGGTGTCCCAGTACAGGAAGCAGATTTATCTGGTGGATCTTTAATTTGCTTCAGTTTTGAGGGAAGACATTTTCTGATATGAGCCTTTGTGGAGTTAGATGCACGCGTTGCACTCTTTGTTGCACTCACCTTTTCCGGTATGATATGCTGCAAAACACGCACTCACCAGGCCAACAGTTTGGGTTTTGGCATTTTGTGTAGGCACAGGTAGGCATTCTCCACAAACTACCATAATGGTACTACCTGGCCATGAGTTGGTAACAGATGGCAAATGGTATTAGCACTGGGGTATACTGTGGCAGTGCCTGGCAAATGCCTACATAATGCCTATACATGAGCCCAGTCAGTTAGCTTAGCGTATGTGTGTTTATAAAACGAATTCTGTGCAATACAGCTGCAAGGACACACATAATGCTTATAAATCAAGTTGCTAAAGGCACACTTGGTTACAACGTTTTTATAAAACCACAAGCTGGTTTACAGCTACAATTAAGCCATTACCTTTGAGTAAACCTCTTAGAAACAACAATGGTATCCCCTTAAATGCACAGAGCTAGCTCAGTGAGATCTAGAGGTGAGAGGTGGGGTTGTTTTTGGCGGGAAGGAACAGGTAGTGGGGATGTTGTGGGTACTAGCTTGGTCATGGCGCTGACTGGGAGGGTAAAAAGCCGAACACACACATCCTGGTTTTCCCTGCTCGCATTTCATCTTTTTCCTATCTTCACTTCCCTTGTCATTAGTATGGATTTATAGGCAAAAATTACAGCTCCAGCAGCCACCTAGCCACAAGTAAAAAATAAGAATGAAAAGCAATGCTTGCTTTGAGAAAAACCCTTTGCATAAGCCATATGTATTCTACCTATAAACTCACTTAACCCGAGCCCCTGCTGAATGTGCTTTCAAGGAAAACAAAACTTCTCCATGCATATTTTCTGATGGACTCTAATCCCTGACTTCGTAAAGCTGCCGAAGAATCTTGCCATCTCGCTCAGTGGGATCCATTGCATGAAATCTGTTTCTCCACCTCTAACATCCCTTATTTTTATAATACCTGAAATTGACCCTATCATCCAGTGTCAGAAATGGTGAATATTTATGCTGGGAACATCCTGTGGTGCTGCATGGGGAGAAGCAGTGCAGAGGGGGGTGCAGGTCGCGGGTCGGGGTGGGGGGGTGGGCACGGCTGATGGGGTGAGCCCAAGGTGAGTAGCACCCTATCTCTTCTGGGAACCCAATCATGGCGATTTGCATAAAATCAAAGAGCACCTTTGGAACATAGGAATGTCCACATTTTATATTTGTAATATGTCTTTGATATGGCTTCAGCATGACATTATTCTGACAAACAAATGGAAATTGGGTTCTCTGACATTTTCATTTGTCTCAATGCCCACCCTAACAAAGAAATTTCTGTAAATACTCAAATATATATACGCATTTAAACAGCTTTTTAACAGGATGTAAGGGGTTTGTTAAACCCTAACTCAACTTGCCACGCCTACAGCACAGGTAAGAGCTCCTGGGTTTTGGGGACTGCTGGGCTGGCCTAGCCCTGGAGATTTGGCCTTCAGGGCAGAGTGGGTGCTCTGGCAAAGAAAACTTTGCAGAATCTCTGCTCCCTCTTGTTCCCGCCTATTTTCTACTCTGCTGTCACCTAAATGTGGACCATGGTAAAATATTTGATGATCATGTATGTAAGGGAGGTATGGTATCACAAGTATGACACCAACACAAAAGCTTCAATTTGTAAAACCTTTATTAAAGTTTCTGGGTTTGGAAAACTCCTACTTTGCCCTATGACTAGGATGGGAGTAGTCTCTACCATCAAATAATAAATAAAGCAGTCCTAGTTGAGTCCGTCAAATCAAAATGGCCTTTAGTAACAAAACCTAATGCCTGCCCTATCTGTTGTACAAAAAAGGTATAAAGGAGATTATGTATGCAAAGGAAAATCAGTGTTCAAATATAAAGAATAAATGTGGCTGAGTCAGCTCTCCTCCCCACGTTAGACAGCACGGAAGGAACGTGGTCCCCGTAGGCAGGATGACACACTCTGGCTCAAGTTCTTAACACAAAGACAGTTCAAAAAGTGGATCAAGGCCCACCTGGCCCTCCACGTTAAAGTCTCTCTTTCCAGCTTTCAAAACACGTTTCAACAAAAAGTTCACGCCGGTGCCCTCTGTCGGGCTTAGACCTCTCAAAGCAAAAGTTCACGTTGGTCCCCCTCAGTCGCGCTCAGACCTTTCAAAGAAAAAGTTAAAACACTTTGCAGTGGTTCCCTTCCCCAAGCTTAATTCACAGCCTTTATGGGTTCCCTTCCCCTAACTTATTACACTTCTGGTCTCCCTCAGTCAGGCTCGGACCGTTTCCTGATGTCGAAGACATTCTAATGTGCATGGCTTTTACTATAGACCTCCGCAGGACCACTTTGACTATCCCTTCAGCTCACACTCTTGTGTTATGTGCCCCAGTGCTTCTTGGTCTGGGTAGTTCAATGTAATAAGCACCAAAGTTCAACGTTCACCTTTTTACTCTCGCCTTTCCTCTGGGTTCATTTTGATCACTTCGCTTTTACAGTTCATTCACGTTATCGCTACAAACATTTCACCTTTCACAGACTTTCCAGTGGGCTACTTCCTTTTGCCGGACCACTCCATTACTCAGTATCGCTGGTTTCACTGCTATCGTTACTTCAAAGTTCATTTACAGGCCTGCCTTTCTTTGCGTCTCATCCACACGCTTGCAGCCTTCAATTGTGCGATATAATGTTGCAATTTCAATCTTTCCTTAACACACACCGGTCTTTCATGTCACTTGCAAACTCACCGGCTGTGTCTGTTTCTTTCTTGCCTTCACAGTTTTTCACTTCACAAGTCAAAGTTAGTACCACAGGCCTGGCCTCGTCTCCCCAACATTGCTGTTCACCCGGGATGGTTGCCTAGTCCCTGAAACACAATGCAGCCTTCTTGTTTGGGATTTGGCCTCCTCCACGTGTCTTTCACTGCCTTTTGGAGGCAACAACCTTCTGCACGGAACTCCTGGGTTCTCTACCCTTTGCTCTCGTCCCTCGGCCCGTTGCTCTGCTCCAGTAGGTTTGTCTTCACCCCAGAAGTTCTGCTCTTACTCATGTTCCACCTTGCTCAGAGTGTTTGTTTGTTTGTTTTATTCATTTCTATAGCGCACCTTAACCCGGAGGTATCTGGGCATTTGACAGTTGCAGGTGTTACGAGTATACAAGGACATGGAATACGGAGTTTACAGATATATACAACACGTCTTGGAGACGACTGAATCATTACATGCAGATATATACAACAAATCTTGGGAATGAGTGAGTACTTACATACATAAAAAGGAACACAAGTCAGCTTGTGGAACCGTGGTAATAGAAAGGCGATAGATTATTTGCATACGGTGTGCAGGACAAGAAACAGCTTTTGAATCCAGGATGTAAGGGTTAAGCGAGATTTTGTTGAATTAATCTTAACCGCTGACACTAGCTTGTCTGTGCCAACGCAACTCAATGTGGTAACGCCACCAATAGGAGCAGTCCACACTGCTCAGCCACAGCCCATCTGCAAGTAAATGGAAGCAATCGCAGGCATGTTTATGCATTGGGAAGGAAGTCGAAGTGCCGCACGTGACCTTGTCTGTTCTGTCAAATATTAGCACTTCATACAGGACTCCCATTTTGAAGTACTGTGATTGTAGGTGTTATTTTCACACAATGTCATATACTTAGCTTATTGACCTGAGATGGATGATGGGTTGAGTAAGCAATTCTGGGATTCACCCATGTATTGTGCAGGCAAAACACAGATCTGTGGGGCAAAAGTTAAGTTCACGGGGTTATCTTGCAGCTAATGGCCCTTCTCCTGGGGCAAGGCAAAGTGAAGGTGAGTGTCAATGTGACTGGTTCTCTCTAGGGACATTGGCTGAACTGTGCTTGGTTAAAGTGTAGAAGCATTAGCTCTCACAATAAGGGCAACAGTTTAAACCGTAGTTCACCTACAGTCATTTACATGAAACCTCTGGGTGTCTAGTGAAAAAGAAAAGGACAGAGCAATGGAAGGCAGATGTATTCCAACACATGTTGAGGTGGGGATTAGGGCATACGTGTTCCCGCTGGTCTGTTTGTGTCAGTTTTAGTAGGTAATATTCCCAGGGTAAGGAGACTGCAACTAGTATAGACTCACCCTCTTATTTTACCTGCACCACCCCAACTGGGAGATGGGGCAGACAACTGGGTGAGTTCCCCTTACAGGAGCAGATACAGCTATTGCCCTTGTTTTGGATAGGCACGAGTAGGCCTATGGTGATCAGTACTGCTTAAGCAATAGAACCCGAGCCTTCGGGGGCTTTACCATCCCAGGTAATGCCCCGGGGCCCATAGGGAAGGACCCAAAAAATTGCGTGACCGGGGCACTAAAAGCTTTTTTTTTGTCCCGAAACGCTGTGGCGTTTCGGCTCTGTGGCGTTTGGGGAGAAAAAAAAATGGCCGCCGCCATGGAAAGGGAAAACGGAGTCCGTTTTCCCTTTCCATGGCGGCCTTCGGGAGCGGATGCGCTGGGAACACAAGTGTTCCCAGCGCATCCGCTCCCGAAAAAGGATAAAAAGAAGGTAAGTGGGGTTGGGAGGGCGGGAATGGGACGGGAAAAAAAAAAAGTACCTGCGTCCCCGGCGGGGAACGAGGGAAGCCTCCAGCCGTGTGGAAGCGCGGAGCAGGGATGGCCCCGCTCCGAGTCTCCACACGGCTGGAGGCTTCCCTCGTCCCCCGCTGGGGACGTAGGACCAAGAAGCTAAGTTGGAGGGGCGGGTGGGAGGGAGGGAAGGGATTTAAAAAAAAAAAAAAAGACTTACCCAAGTCCCCAGCGGGGGCGAAAAGCAGCCTCTCAGCCGCGGGGAGGCTCGGAGCGGGGATGGGCCCGCTTCGAGCCTCCTCATTGGCTGAGGGGCTGCCACGCCCCCCGCCGGGGACAAAGGCCGTGGAATCCCGACGGAGGGATTCCCGGCCGGGTAGGGACCTGGCGGGAGCCAATCAGAATGCTTGTTGCATTCTGCTTCGCTCTCGCCGGGTTACTAATAAGACTTAGACACTACTGTCAGATTTAGGGTAAAGATGGAGATTAAAGTATGTGCATATGTGGATTTGTGTGTGGGGGGGGGGGTGGCGTGGCATCCAGGAGAGGACTGGAAACCAAAAGAGGCCCTGAAAATGTTCTGGAAATGTTTTTCGAAGTGGCCCATATTACATAGTGCGAGCAGGCCCAACCCCTTTCCTATAAAAAAAATGTGGAAATAAAATAAATAACCACACAAAAGAGTCCTGGGATGCAGAGGCCCACCTGGACATATCCAGAGTTTGCTGTAGGCCAGTCCACTCCTGGGGCATCTTAGTTAGTGAATTAAGCACGCTAGGAGCACACCTATTTTCATATAATTCAAAGTCAATCCATTTTCTTAGCGTTAACAATCCATGTAGTGTGTTGAACTTCTTAGTCTTCTAAGTCAGTATCTGCAGACAGGGCTTTCTACCGCTTGCAAATCGGAAGGATGCAAGCCTTGTCCCTAGTTCTTTAACCATTGTGCTTCCTTGCAGGGCCAATACACTGAAACCGACGCGCGTGCCAGCGATGGAGGGAAAGGACCTGAAAATAAGTATGCATTTCAACATGAATCCATTTTCACTCTCAAGTAGACATGGCCTCGAAGCCTCTGCGGCGAGGTCTTTCAGAGTCTGAGATGACTTCCTTTCTCTGTCTCTCTCTCTCACACTTCCGCTATAACAGCCTCATCCTGTGACTTCTGGCCTTACTCAGCATTGAGTTCAAGTGTACGGAATCCTTGAAACGTCATCAAGTCTCAACCAGGGGAGTCACTCTGCATCTTGAAAATGCACACTCAATTTAGCTGCCTTACAGGTGTCCCAGTACAGGAAGCAGATTTATCTGGTGGATCTTTAATTTGCTTCAGTTTTGAGGGAAGACATTTTCTGATATGAGCCTTTGTGGAGTTAGATGCACGCATTGCACTCTTTGTTGCACTCACCTTTTCCGGTATGATATGCTGCAAAACACGCACTTACCAGGCCAACAGTTTGGGTTTTGGCATTTTGTGTAGGCACAGGTAGGCATTCTCCACAAACTACCGTAATGGTACTACCTGGCCATGAGATGGTAACAGCTGGCAAATGGTATTAGCACTGGGGTATACTGTGGCAGTGCCTGGCAAATGCCTACATAATGCCTATACATGAGCCCAGTCAGTTAGCTTAGCGTATGTGTGTTTATAAAACGAATTCTGTGCAATACAGCTGCAAGGACACACATAATGCTTATAAATCAAGTTGCTAAAGGCACACTTGGTTACAACGTTTTTATAAAACCACAAGCTGGTTTACAGCTGCAATTAAGCCATTACCTTTGAGTAAACCTCTTAGAAACAACAATGGTATCCCCTTAAATGCACAGAGCTAGCTCAGTGAGATCCAGAGGTGAGAGGTGGGGTTGTTTTTGGCGGGAAGGAACAGGTAGTGAGTGGGGATGTTGTGGGTACTAGCTTGGCCATGGCGCTGACTGGGAGGGTAAAAAGCCGAACACACACATCCTGGTTTTCCCTGCTCGCATTTCATCTTTTTCCTATCTTCACTTCCCTTGTCAATAGTATGGATTTATAGGCAAAAATTACAGCTCCAGCAGCCACCTAGCCACAAGTAAAAAATAAGGATGAAAAGCAATGCTTGCTTTGAGAAAAACCCTTTGCATAAGCCATATGTATTCTACTTATAAACTCACTTAACCCGAGCCCCTTTCAAGGAAAACAAAACTTCTCCATGCATATTTTCTGATGGACTCTAATCCCTGACTTCGTAAAGCTGCCGAAGAATCTTGCCATCTCGCTCAGTGGGATCCATTGCATGAAATCTGTTTCTCCACCTCTAACATCCCTTATTTTTATAATCCCTGAAATTGACCCTATCATCCAGTGTCAGAAATGGTGAATATTTATGCTGGGAACATCCTGTGGTGCTGCATGGGGAGAAGCAGTGCGGAGGGGGGGGGGTCGCGGGTCGGGGTGGGGGGGTGGGCAGGGCTGATGGGGTGAGCCCAAGGTGAGTAGCACCCTATCTCTTCTGGGAACCCAATCATGGCGATTTGCATAAAATCAAAGAGCACCTTTGGAACATAGGAATGTCCACATTTTATATTTGTAATATGTCTTTGATATGGCTTCAGCATGACATTATTCTGATGAACAAATGGAAATTGGGTTCTCTGATATTTTCATTTGTCTCAATGCCCACCCTAACAAATTCATTTCTGTAAATACTCAAATATATATACCCATTTAAACAGCTTTTTAACAGGATATAAGGGGTTTGTTAAACCCTAACTCAACTTGCCACGCCTACAGCACAGGTAAGAGCTCCTGGGTTTTGGGGACTGCTGGGCTGGCCTAGCCCTGGAGATTTGGCCTTCAGGGCAGAGTGGGTGCTCTGGCAAAGAAAACTTTGCAGAATCTCTGCTCCCTCTTGTTCCCGCCTATTTTCTACTCTGCTGTCACCTAAATGTGGACCATGGTAAAATATTTGATGATCATGTATGTAAGGGAGGTATGGTATCACAAGTATGACACCAACACAAAAGCTTCAATTTGTAAAACCTTTATTAAAGTTTCTGGGTTTGGAAAACTCCTACTTTGCCCTATGACTAGGATGGGAGTAGTCTCTACCATCAAATAATAAATAAAGCAGTCCTAGTTGAGTCTGTCAAATCAAAATGGCCTTTAGTAACAAAACCTAATGCCTGCCCTATCTGTTGTACAAAAAAGGTATAAAGGAGATTATGTATGCAAAGGAAAATCAGTGTTCAAATATAAAGAATAAATGTGGCTGAGTCAGCTCTCCTCCCCACGTTAGACAGCACGGAAGGAACGTGGTCCCCGTAGGCAGGATGACACACTCTGGCTCAAGTTCTTAACACAAAGACAGTTCAAAAAGTGGATCAAGGCCCACCTGGCCCTCCACGTTAAAGTCTCTCTTTCCAGCTTTCAAAACACGTTTCAACAAAAAGTTCACGCCGGTGCCCTCTGTCGGGCTTAGACCTCTCAAAGCAAAAGTTCACGTTGGTCCCCCTCAGTCGCGCTCAGACCTTTCAAAGAAAAAGTTAAAACACTTTGCAGTGGTTCCCTTCCCCAAGCTTAATTCACAGCCTTTATGGGTTCCCTTCCCCTAACTTATTACACTTCTGGTCTCCCTCAGTCAGGCTCGGACCGTTTCCTGATGTCGAAGACATTCTAATGTGCATGGCTTTTACTATAGACCTCCGCAGGACCACTTCGACTATCCCTTCAGCTCACACTCTTGTGTTATGTGCCCCAGTGCTTCTTGGTCTGGGTAGTTCAATGTAATAAGCACCAAAGTTCAACGGTCACCTTTTTACTCTCGCCTTTCCTCTGGGTTCATTTTGATCACTTCGCTTTTACAGTTCATTCACGTTATCGCTACAAACATTTCACCTTTCACAGACTTTCCAGTGGGCTACTTCCTTTTGCCGGACCACTCCATTACTCAGTATCGCTGGTTTCACTGCTATCGTTACTTCAAAGTTCATTTACAGGCCTGCCTTTCTTTGCGTCTCATCCACACGCTTGCAGCCTTCAATTGTGCGATATAATGTTGCAATTTCAATCTTTCCTTAACACACACCGGTCTTTCATGTCACTTGCAAACTCACCGGCTGTGTCTGTTTCTTTCTTGCCTTCACAGTTTTTCACTTCACAAGTCAAAGTTAGTACCACAGGCCTGGCCTCGTCTCCCCAACATTGCTGTTCACCCGGGATGGTTGCCTAGTCCCTGAAACACAATGCAGCCTTCTTGTTTGGGATTTGGCCTCCTCCACGTGTCTTTCACTGCCTTTTGGAGGCAACAACCTTCTGCACGGAACTCCTGGGTTCTCTACCCTTTGCTCTCGTCCCTCGGCCCGTTGCTCTGCTCCAGTAGGTTTGTCTTCACCCCAGAAGTTCTGCTCTTACTCATGTTCCACCTTGCTCAGAGTGTTTGTTTGTTTGTTTTATTCATTTCTATAGCGCACCTTAACCCGGAGGTATCTGGGCATTTGACAGTTGCAGGTGTTACGAGTATACAAGGACATGGAATACGGAGTTTACAGATATATACAACACGTCTTGGAGACGACTGAATCATTACATGCAGATATATACAACAAATCTTGGGAATGAGTGAGTACTTACATACATAAAAAGGAACACAAGTCAGCTTGTGGAACCGTGGTAATAGAAAGGCGATAGATTATTTGCATACGGTGTGCAGGACAAGAAACAGCTTTTGAATCCAGGATGTAAGGGTTAAGCGAGATTTTGTTGAATTAATCTTAACCGCTGACACTAGCTTGTCTGTGCCAACGCAACTCAATGTGGTAACGCCACCAATAGGAGCAGTCCACACTGCTCAGCCACAGCCCATCTGCAAGTAAATGGAAGCAATCGCAGGCATGTTTATGCATTGGGAAGGAAGTCGAAGTGCCGCACGTGACCTTGTCTGTTCTGTCAAATATTAGCACTTCATACAGGACTCCCATTTTGAAGTACTGTGATTGTAGGTGTTATTTTCACACAATGTCATATACTTAGCTTATTGACCTGAGATGGATGATGGGTTGAGTAAGCAATTCTGGGATTCACCCATGTATTGTGCAGGCAAAACACAGATCTGTGGGGCAAAAGTTAAGTTCACGGGGTTATCTTGCAGCTAATGGCCCTTCTCCTGGGGCAAGGCAAAGTGAAGGTGAGTGTCAATGTGACTGGTTCTCTCTAGGGACATTGGCTGAACTGTGCTTGGTTAAAGTGTAGAAGCATTAGCTCTCACAATAAGGGCAACAGTTTAAACCGTAGTTCACCTACAGTCATTTACATGAAACCTCTGGGTGTCTAGTGAAAAAGAAAAGGACAGAGCAATGGAAGGCAGATGTATTCCAACACATGTTGAGGTGGGGATTAGGGCATACGTGTTCCCGCTGGTCTGTTTGTGTCAGTTTTAGTAGGTAATATTCCCAGGGTAAGGAGACTGCAACTAGTATAGACTCACCCTCTTATTTTACCTGCACCACCCCAACTGGGAGATGGGGCAGACAACTGGGTGAGTTCCCCTTACAGGAGCAGATACAGCTATTGCCCTTGTTTTGGATAGGCACGAGTAGGCCTATGGTGATCAGTACTGCTTAAGCAATAGAACCCGAGCCTTCGGGGGCTTTACCATCCCAGGTAATGCCCCGGGGCCCATAGGGAAGGACCCAAAAAATTGCGTGACCGGGGCACTAAAAGCTTTTTTTTTGTCCCGAAACGCTGTGGCGTTTCGGCTCTGTGGCGTTTGGGGAGAAAAAAAAATGGCCGCCGCCATGGAAAGGGAAAACGGAGTCCGTTTTCCCTTTCCATGGCGGCCTTCGGGAGCGGATGCGCTGGGAACACAAGTGTTCCCAGCGCATCCGCTCCCGAAAAAGGATAAAAAGAAGGTAAGTGGGGTTGGGAGGGCGGGAATGGGACGGGAAAAAAAAAAAGTACCTGCGTCCCCGGCGGGGAACGAGGGAAGCCTCCAGCCGTGTGGAAGCGCGGAGCAGGGATGGCCCCGCTCCGAGTCTCCACACGGCTGGAGGCTTCCCTCGTCCCCCGCTGGGGACGTAGGACCAAGAAGCTAAGTTGGAGGGGCGGGTGGGAGGGAGGGAAGGGATTTAAAAAAAAAAAAAAAAAAAAGACTTACCCAAGTCCCCAGCGGGGGCGAAAAGCAGCCTCTCAGCCGCGGGGAGGCTCGGAGCGGGGATGGGCCCGCTTCGAGCCTCCTCATTGGCTGAGGGGCTGCCACGCCCCCCGCCGGGGACAAAGGCCGTGGAATCCCGACGGAGGGATTCCCGGCCGGGTAGGGACCTGGCGGGAGCCAATCAGAATGCTTGTTGCATTCTGCTTCGCTCTCGCCGGGTTACTAATAAGACTTAGACACTACTGTCAGATTTAGGGTAAAGATGGAGATTAAAGTATGTGCATATGTGGATTTGTGTGGGGGGGGGGGGTGGCGTGGCATCCAGGAGAGGACTGGAAACCAAAAGAGGCCCTGAAAATGTTCTGGAAATGTTTTTCGAAGTGGCCCATATTACATAGTGCGAGCAGGCCCAACCCCTTTCCTATAAAAAAAATGTGGAAATAAAATAAATAACCACACAAAAGAGTCCTGGGATGCAGAGGCCCACCTGGACATATCCAGAGTTTGCTGTAGGCCAGTCCACTCCTGGGGCATCTTAGTTAGTGAATTAAGCACGCTAGGAGCACACCTATTTTCATATAATTCAAAGTCAATCCATTTTCTTAGCGTTAACAATCCATGTAGTGTGTTGAACTTCTTAGTCTTCTAAGTCAGTATCTGCAGACAGGGCTTTCTACCGCTTGCAAATCGGAAGGATGCAAGCCTTGTCCCTAGTTCTTTAACCATTGTGCTTCCTTGCAGGGCCAATACACTGAAACCGACGCGCGTGCCAGCGATGGAGGGAAAGGACCTGAAAATAAGTATGCATTTCAACATGAATCCATTTATCAAGTACACATGACCTCGAAGCCTCTGCGGCGAGGTCTTTCAGAGTCTGAGATGACTTCCTTTCTCTGTCTCTCTCTCTCACACTTCCGCTATAACAGCCTCATCCTGTGACTTCTGGCCTTACTCAGCATTGAGTTCAAGTGTACGGAATCCTTGAAACGTCATCAAGTCTCAACCAGGGGAGTCACTCTGCATCTTGAAAATGCACACTCAATTTAGCTGCCTTACAGGTGTCCCAGTACAGGAAGCAGATTTATCTGGTGGATCTTTAATTTGCATCAGTTTTGAGGGAAGACATTTTCTGATATGAGCCTTTGTGGAGTTAGATGCACGCGTTGCACTCTTTGTTGCACTCACCTTTTCCGGTATGATATGCTGCAAAACACGCACTCACCAGGCCAACAGTTTGGGTTTTGGCATTTTGTGTAGGCACAGGTAGGCATTCTCCACAAACTACCATAATGGTACTACCTGGCCATGAGTTGGTAACAGATGGCAAATGGTATTAGCACTGGGGTATACTGTGGCAGTGCCTGGCAAATGCCTACATAATGCCTATACATGAGCCCAGTCAGTTAGCTTAGCGTATGTGTGTTTATAAAACGAATTCTGTGCAATACAGCTGCAAGGACGCACATAATGCTTATAAATCAAGTTGCTAAAGGCACACTTGGTTACAACGTTTTTATAAAACCACAAGCTGGTTTACAGCTACAATTAAGCCATTACCTTTGAGTAAACCTCTTTGAAACAACAATGGTATCCCCTTAAATGCACAGAGCTAGCTCAGTGAGATCTAGAGGTGAGAGGTGGGGTTGTTTTTGGCGGGAAGGAACAGGTAGTGGGGATGTTGTGGGTACTAGCTTGGTCATGGCGCTGACTGGGAGGGTAAAAAGCCGAACACACACATCCTGGTTTTCCCTGCTCGCATTTCATCTTTTTCCTATCTTCACTTCCCTTGTCATTAGTATGGATTTATAGGCAAAAATTACAGCTCCAGCAGCCACCTAGCCACAAGTAAAAAATAAGAATGAAAAGCAATGCTTGCTTTGAGAAAAACCCTTTGCATAAGCCATATGTATTCTACCTATAAACTCACTTAACCCGAGCCCCTGCTGAATGTGCTTTCAAGGAAAACAAAACTTCTCCATGCATATTTTCTGATGGACTCTAATCCCTGACTTCGTAAAGCTGCCGAAGAATCTTGCCATCTCGCTCAGTGGGATCCATTGCATGAAATCTGTTTCTCCACCTCTAACATCCCTTATTTTTATAATACCTGAAATTGACCCTATCATCCAGTGTCAGAAATGGTGAATATTTATGCTGGGAACATCCTGTGGTGCTGCATGGGGAGAAGCAGTGCAGAGGGGGGTGCAGGTCGCGGGTCGGGGTGGGGGGGTGGGCACGGCTGATGGGGTGAGCCCAAGGTGAGTAGCACCCTATCTCTTCTGGGAACCCAATCATGGCGATTTGCATAAAATCAAAGAGCACCTTTGGAACATAGGAATGTCCACATTTTATATTTGTAATATGTCTTTGATATGGCTTCAGCATGACATTATTCTGACAAACAAATGGAAATTGGGTTCTCTGACATTTTCATTTGTCTCAATGCCCACCCTAACAAAGAAATTTCTGTAAATACTCAAATATATATACGCATTTAAACAGCTTTTTAACAGGATGTAAGGGGTTTGTTAAACCCTAACTCAACTTGCCACGCCTACAGCACAGGTAAGAGCTCCTGGGTTTTGGGGACTGCTGGGCTGGCCTAGCCCTGGAGATTTGGCCTTCAGGGCAGAGTGGGTGCTCTGGCAAAGAAAACTTTGCAGAATCTCTGCTCCCTCTTGTTCCCGCCTATTTTCTACTCTGCTGTCACCTAAATGTGGACCATGGTAAAATATTTGATGATCATGTATGTAAGGGAGGTATGGTATCACAAGTATGACACCAACACAAAAGCTTCAATTTGTAAAACCTTTATTAAAGTTTCTGGGTTTGGAAAACTCCTACTTTGCCCTATGACTAGGATGGGAGTAGTCTCTACCATCAAATAATAAATAAAGCAGTCCTAGTTGAGTCCGTCAAATCAAAATGGCCTTTAGTAACAAAACCTAATGCCTGCCCTATCTGTTGTACAAAAAAGGTATAAAGGAGATTATGTATGCAAAGGAAAATCAGTGTTCAAATATAAAGAATAAATGTGGCTGAGTCAGCTCTCCTCCCCACGTTAGACAGCACGGAAGGAACGTGGTCCCCGTAGGCAGGATGACACACTCTGGCTCAAGTTCTTAACACAAAGACAGTTCAAAAAGTGGATCAAGGCCCACCTGGCCCTCCACGTTAAAGTCTCTCTTTCCAGCTTTCAAAACACGTTTCAACAAAAAGTTCACGCCGGTGCCCTCTGTCGGGCTTAGACCTCTCAAAGCAAAAGTTCACGTTGGTCCCCCTCAGTCGCGCTCAGACCTTTCAAAGAAAAAGTTAAAACACTTTGCAGTGGTTCCCTTCCCCAAGCTTAATTCACAGCCTTTATGGGTTCCCCTTCCCCTAACTTATTACACTTCTGGTCTCCCTCAGTCAGGCTCGGACCGTTTCCTGATGTCGAAGACATTCTAATGTGCATGGCTTTTACTATAGACCTCCGCAGGACCACTTCGACTATCCCTTCAGCTCACACTCTTGTGTTATGTGCCCCAGTGCTTCTTGGTCTGGGTAGTTCAATGTAATAAGCACCAAAGTTCAACGTTCACCTTTTTACTCTCGCCTTTCCTCTGGGTTCATTTTGATCACTTCGCTTTTTCAGTTCATTCACGTTATCGCTACAAACATTTCACCTTTCACAGACTTTCCAGTGGGCTACTTCCCTTTTGCCGGACCACTCCATTACTCAGTATCGCTGGTTTCACTGCTATCGTTACTTCAAAGTTCATTTACAGGCCTGCCTTTCTTTGCGTCTCATCCACACGCTTGCAGCCTTCAATTGTGCGATATAATGTTGCAATTTCAATCTTTCCTTAACACACACCGGTCTTTCATGTCACTTGCAAACTCACCGGCTGTGTCTGTTTCTTTCTTGCCTTCACAGTTTTTCACTTCACAAGTCAAAGTTAGTACCACAGGCCTGGCCTCGTCTCCCCAACATTGCTGTTCACCCGGGATGGTTGCCTAGTCCCTGAAACACAATGCAGCCTTCTTGTTTGGATTTGGCCTTCTCCACGTGTCTTTCACTGCCTTTTGGAGGCAACAACCTTCTGCACGGAACTCCTGGGTTCTCTACCCTTTGCTCTCGTCCCTCGGCCCGTTGCTCTGCTCCAGTAGGTTTGTCTTCACCCCAGAAGTTCTGCTCTTACTCATGTTCCACCTTGCTCAGAGTGTTTGTTTGTTTGTTTTATTCATTTCTATAGCGCACCTTAACCCGGAGGTATCTGGGCATTTGACAGTTGCAGGTGTTACGAGTATACAAGGACATGGAATACGGAGTTTACAGATATATACAACACGTCTTGGAGACGACTGAATCATTACATGCAGATATATACAACAAATCTTGGGAATGAGTGAGTACTTACATACATAAAAAGGAACACAAGTCAGCTTGTGGAACCGTGGTAATAGAAAGGCGATAGATTATTTGCATACGGTGTGCAGGACAAGAAACAGCTTTTGAATCCAGGATGTAAGGGTTAAGCGAGATTTTGTTGAATTAATCTTAACCGCTGACACTAGCTTGTCTGTGCCAACGCAACTCAATGTGGTAACGCCACCAATAGGAGCAGTCCACACTGCTCAGCCACAGCCCATCTGCAAGTAAATGGAAGCAATCGCAGGCATGTTTATGCATTGGGAAGGAAGTCGAAGTGCCGCACGTGACCTTGTCTGTTCTGTCAAATATTAGCACTTCATACAGGACTCCCATTTTGAAGTACTGTGATTGTAGGTGTTATTTTCACACAATGTCATATACTTAGCTTATTGACCTGAGATGGATGATGGGTTGAGTAAGCAATTCTGGGATTCACCCATGTATTGTGCAGGCAAAACACAGATCTGTGGGGCAAAAGTTAAGTTCACGGGGTTATCTTGCAGCTAATGGCCCTTCTCCTGGGGCAAGGCAAAGTGAAGGTGAGTGTCAATGTGACTGGTTCTCTCTAGGGACATTGGCTGAACTGTGCTTGGTTAAAGTGTAGAAGCATTAGCTCTCACAAAAGGGCAACAGTTTAAACCGTAGTTCACCTACAGTCATTTACATGAAACCTCTGGGTGTCTAGTGAAAAAGAAAAGGACAGAGCAATGGAAGGCAGATGTATTCCAACACATGTTGAGGTGGGGATTAGGGCATACGTGTTCCCGCTGGTCTGTTTGTGTCAGTTTTAGTAGGTAATATTCCCAGGGTAAGGAGACTGCAACTAGTATAGACTCACCCTCTTATTTTACCTGCACCACCCCAACTGGGAGATGGGGCAGACAACTGGGTGAGTTCCCCTTACAGGAGCAGATACAGCTATTGCCCTTGTTTTGGATAGGCACGAGTAGGCCTATGGTGATCAGTACTGCTTAAGCAATAGAACCCGAGCCTTCGGGGGCTTTACCATCCCAGGTAATGCCCCGGGGCCCATAGGAAGGACCCAAAAAATTGCGTGACCGGGGCACTAAAAGCTTTTTTTTTTGTCCCGAAACGCTGTGGCGTTTCGGCTCTGTGGCGTTTGGGGAGAAAAAAAAATGGCCGCCGCCATGGAAAGGGAAAACGGAGTCCGTTTTCCCTTTCCATGGCGGCCTTCGGGAGCGGATGCGCTGGGAACACAAGTGTTCCCAGCGCATCCGCTCCCGAAAAAGGATAAAAAGAAGGTAAGTGGGGTTGGGAGGGCGGGAATGGGACGGGAAAAAAAAAAAGTACCTGCGTCCCCGGCGGGGAACGAGGGAAGCCTCCAGCCGTGTGGAAGCGCGGAGCAGGGATGGCCCCGCTCCGAGTCTCCACACGGCTGGAGGCTTCCCTCGTCCCCCGCTGGGGACGTAGGACCAAGAAGCTAAGTTGGAGGGGCGGGTGGGAGGGAGGGAAGGGATTTAAAAAAAAAAAAAAAAGACTTACCCAAGTCCCCAGCGGGGGCGAAAAGCAGCCTCTCAGCCGCGGGGAGGCTCGGAGCGGGGATGGGCCCGCTTCGAGCCTCCTCATTGGCTGAGGGGCTGCCACGCCCCCCGCCGGGGACAAAGGCCGTGGAATCCCGACGGAGGGATTCCCGGCCGGGTAGGGACCTGGCGGGAGCCAATCAGAATGCTTGTTGCATTCTGCTTCGCTCTCGCCGGGTTACTAATAAGACTTAGACACTACTGTCAGATTTAGGGTAAAGATGGAGATTAAAGTATGTGCATATGTGGATTTGTGTGTGGGGGGGGGGTGGCGTGGCATCCAGGAGAGGACTGGAAACCAAAAGAGGCCCTGAAAATGTTCTGGAAATGTTTTTCGAAGTGGCCCATATTACATAGTGCGAGCAGGGCCCAACCCCTTTCCTATAAAAAAAATGTGGAAATAAAATAAATAACCACACAAAAGAGTCCTGGGATGCAGAGGCCCACCTGGACATATCCAGAGTTTGCTGTAGGCCAGTCCACTCCTGGGGCATCTTAGTTAGTGAATTAAGCACGCTAGGAGCACACCTATTTTCATATAATTCAAAGTCAATCCATTTTCTTAGCGTTAACAATCCATGTAGTGTGTTGAACTTCTTAGTCTTCTAAGTCAGTATCTGCAGACAGGGCTTTCTACCGCTTGCAAATCGGAAGGATGCAAGCCTTGTCCCTAGTTCTTTAACCATTGTGCTTCTTTGCAGGGCCAATACACTGAAACCGACGCGCGTGCCAGCGATGGAGGGAAAGGACCTGAAATAAGTATGCATTTCAACATGATCCATTTATCAAGTACACATGACCTCGAAGCCTCTGCGGCGAGGTCTTTCAGAGTCTGAGATGACTTCCTTTCTCTGTCTCTCTCTCTCACACTTCCGCTATAACAGCCTCATCCTGTGACTTCTGGCCTTACTCAGCATTGAGTTCAAGTGTACGGAATCCTTGAAACGTCATCAAGTCTCAACCAGGGGAGTCACTCTGCATCTTGAAAATGCACACTCAATTTAGCTGCCTTACAGGTGTCCCAGTACAGGAAGCAGATTTATCTGGTGGATCTTTAATTTGCTTCAGTTTTGAGGGAAGACATTTTCTGATATGAGCCTTTGTGGAGTTAGATGCACGCGTTGCACTCTTTGTTGCACTCACCTTTTCCGGTATGATATGCTGCAAAAACACGCACTCACCAGGCCAACAGTTTGGGTTTTGGCATTTTGTGTAGGCACAGGTAGGCATTCTCCACAAACTACCATAATGGTACTACCTGGCCATGAGTTGGTAACAGATGGCAAATGGTATTAGCACTGGGGTATACTGTGGCAGTGCCTGGCAAATGCCTACATAATGCCTATACATGAGCCCAGTCAGTTAGCTTAGCGTATGTGTGTTTATAAAACGAATTCTGTGCAATACAGCTGCAAGGACGCACATAATGCTTATAAATCAAGTTGCTAAAGGCACACTTGGTTACAACGTTTTTATAAAACCACAAGCTGATTTACAGCTACAATTAAGCCATTACCTTTGGGCAAACCTCTTAGAAACAACAATGGTATCCCTTAAATGCACAGAGCTAGCTCAGTGAGATCTAGAGGTGAGAGGTGGGGTTGTTTTTGGCGGGAAGGAACAGGTAGTGGGGATGTTGTGGGTTACTAGCTTGGTCATGGCGCTGACTGGGAGGGTAAAAAGCCGAACACACACCATCCTGGTTTTCCCTGCTCGCATTTCATCTTTTTCCTATCTTCACTTCCCTTGTCATTAGTATGGATTATAGGCAAAAATTACAGCTCCAGCAGCCACCTAGCCACAAAGTAAAAATAAGAATGAAAAGCAATGCTTGCTTTGAGAAAAACCCTTTGCATAAGCCATATGTATTCTACCTATAAACTCACTTAACCCGAGCCCCTGCTGAATGTGCTTTCAAGGAAAACAAAACTTCTCCATGCATATTTTCTGATGGACTCTAATCCCTGACTTCGTAAAGCTGCCGAAGAATCTTGCCATCTCGCTCAGTGGGATCCATTGCATGAAATCTGTTTCTCCACCTCTAACATCCCTTATTTTTATAATACCTGAAATTGACCCTATCATCCAGTGTCAGAAATGGTGAATATTTATGCTGGGAACATCCTGTCGTGCTGCATGGGGAGAAGCAGTGCAGAGGGGGGTGCAGGTCGCGGGTCGGGGTGGGGGGGTGGGCACGGCTGATGGGGTGAGCCCAAGGTGAGTAGCACCCTATCTCTTCTGGGAACCCAATCATGGCGATTTGCATAAAATCAAAGAGCACCTTTGGAACATAGGAATGTCCACATTTTATATTTGTAATATGTCTTTGATATGGCTTCAGCATTGACATTATTCTGACAAACAAATGGAAATTGGGTTCTCTGACATTTTCATTTGTCTCAATGCCCACCCTAACAAAGAAATTTCTGTAAATACTCAAATATATATACGCATTTTAAACAGCTTTTTAACAGGATGTAAGGGGTTTGTTAAACCCTAACTCAACTTGCCACGCCTACAGCACAGGTAAGAGCTCCTGGGTTTTGGGGACTGCTGGGCTGGCCTAGCCCTGGAGATTTGGCCTTCAGGGCAGAGTGGGTGCTCTGGCAAAGAAAACTTTGCAGAATCTCTGCTCCCTCTTGTTCCCGCCTATTTTCTACTCTGCTGTCACCTAAATGTGGACCATGGTAAAATATTTGATGATCATGTATGTAAGGGAGGTATTGGTATCACAAGTATGACACCAACACAAAAGCTTCAATTTGTAAAACCTTTATTAAAAGTTTCTGGGTTTGGAAAACTCCTACTTTGCCCTATGACTAGGATGGGAGTAGTCTCTAACCATCAAATAATAAATAAAGCAGTCCGAGTTGAGTCCGTCAAATCAAAATGGCCTTTAGTAACAAAACCTAATGCCTGCCCTATCTG